>NC_055664.1:27721569-27776569 GCF_017976325.1 Chelmon rostratus | reverse complement strand
GCAATATTCAGTTATTACAGGGTCACTAACCAAAGACTGGAGGTGTGTTTGAAAGCCCTTCATCAGACACGGAGGACTGAGAGAAAGAGGCAACCCAGGTGCATTGTGGGAAATGTGAGCAGCCTTTGATCGTTTCTTGTAAATCTGTTCCCACGTTATACAGTAGTAGTAGTAGAGTTATCTGTAGAACAAGATTTGAGATACACAGCATGACGATGTACTGAATGTTTATTTCATAAAGTTTAACTTGTTTTATAGAACATTTAAGACAATTTTCTTCTCTGGTTTCGTTCTTTTTAACGATGATTTGATTTTAATGATTTTACAGGACTCTGAAGGACTTTATCCCCGGGCGACTAAAGATCAAATAGCCGTTACTGCTTTTGTAAAATTACACAGTTTTACCCTAATTAAAAAAGCCACTCTATCAGAACACAGTGTAAACGGCGAAATCAGCTGAAACCGTGTGTTCACAAACAGCTGCTGCTCATCTGGGCAGGAAATGCTAGACCATACTTCAGAGCAGTGGCGTGCACAGACTTTTTGAAGGGCAGGGGCGGAAAGGAAAAAAAGGACACATACTGTATAGCGTGTCCTCGCCACTGAAGAGGGCACTTTAGCACGCGTTTTGGCTCCCAGGGGGCACTTTAGATCGCGTTTTGGCGTCCAAGAGGGCACTTTAGCGTGCGTTTTGGCTCCCAGGGGACACTTTAGCACGCGTTTTGGCTCTCAGGGGGCACTTTAGAGCGTGTTTTGGCGTCCAAGAGGGCACTTAAGTGCGCGTTTTGGCTCCCAGGGGACACTTTAGCATGCGTTTTGGCTCCCCAGAGGGCACTTTAGCACGTGTTTTGGAGTCCAAGAGGGCACTTTAGAGCGCGTTTTGGCTCCCAGGGGGCACTTTAGAGCACGTTTTGGCGTCCAAGAGGGCACTTTACAGCGCGTTTTGGCGTCCAAGAGGGCACTTTAGCGTGCGTTTTGGCTCCCAGGGGACACTTTAGCACGCGTTTTGGCTCCCAAGAGGGCACTTTAGCACGTGTTTTGGCGTCCAAGAGGGCACTTTAGCGCGCGTTTTGGCTCCCAGGGGACACTTTAGCACGCGTTTTGGCTCCCAAGAGGGCACTTTAGCACGTGTTTTGGACTCCAAGAGGGCATTTTAGAGCGCGTTTTGGCTCCCAGGGGGCACTTTAGCACGTGTTTTGGAGTCCAAGAGGGCACTTTAGAGCGCGTTTTTCAAAAACTGGGCCACGTTTTCCCAAACTCACTAAACGCTTAATTTTTTAAAGGGAGTCTGGTATTAGACTGTGTGGGCATCTTTTTTGCTAATAACAGAATGTACAGTATTGCTGGTAAAATATGGTTGGTGGATTCAATACTTATGAATAATATCTAGAAAATTACTTATACATATATGGTATGTAGTGTATATACTGTATATCTATGTATATTTATATAAGTTCAGAATTCTGTTTCAGGCAAGGTAAAATCTCACCTCAGGCCTCTTGTTGTGTGGATCCACCTGCTGAGTTATGATGCAAAGAAATGAAATGAAGATCTACAGCTGAGACACCGGTGAAGGTTATTCTAAGCTTTACGCTCTATATTACTGCTGCTTTGGGCGAGGAAGAAGCTCGAATGCTGCGTAATGAAAACTAGTAAGGATCCGAGATAATTGCAGTTTAAATATGTCAGCATGGCAGTGTGTATCATTTAAGGTTTTGAATAATGCAGAGCTCATAATGTCATGAAGTACGTCAGGATTTATAGAGAAGCATGACCTCAAGTGTTGCCTCTCTGCCTGTTCGCGACAGCTTTGTGAATAATGCAGCAGCCACAGGCGTATGAAATAGAGCCACTCAGGAATTCATACGAGGCACGACGCTAAACCCGAGCCATCGGCCGGGTTACATTTCATGTTCACATTCTATATGTATGGAAGGGCTATAAGCTTCCATTCATCTAACGCTCCATTATTAAACGACACGGTCCTCAACTGGAACAGCAGCATATATCTTTTGTTGTTTTTGGAGGAAAGGTTGCAGGTTTGAGTCCTGTCTCGTTCTTTCCATCCTGTCACTCCTCCGTCACTCTGGACCCGGACGTTAACGTGTAGATGCGTTTTAGTACCGCAGCGATGGCGAATCAGAAAATGTTCATATGAGCTGCTGTTGTTCAGCAGGTCGGCACATCAGAGAAAGGTCACGTTTCTCTCTGAAGTATAAATTCAATGCTTATAATTAACAATAAACACATGCACGACTACATACATTTAGTCCAGTACAACTGACCTCACTGGTACTTGATTATTTCTTTTTTTAGTCGTTTGTGTTTGCAAGATTTCGCTCTTTAACTACCACCATGCACACTAATCATCTGTGGACCATTTTCGAACACAAGCTGCACCCGTTTAGATTCTTTAAAGCATTTTTCCTCCTGCAGTCGACCATTGCTATCTATTCATCTCCACATGTATTAAGAAATCCATCACAGGGAGCATCAAACCCGAATTCATTTTTGTTTCCTACGTCAAAATCAGAAATGTTGTGCGTTAAACGCAGTTGAGAAAACATTTATTTTGAACAGCCGGCAGGACGTTATTATCTCACCGCAGCTCTGCAGCTTTGACGTGACGTTCGAGGGTCTGCTGAAGCATTTTAAAAATGAATGTAAACCTACGGCCGCCTGGAGCTGCACGAAAGAAGAAGAATCTAAAACATAACAGCAGGGCTTCTGAAATGATTAAGTGCGATCATCTGGAGCAGGATAATCTCGTTTTCAAAGGAGGTTCGGTAAAGATCACGTGACTGAAACAACGTCCTGCGAGCCGTCCGGTGCTTTTCCACCAGATGCAACCACAGATGGGAGCATCAAACAAACGGCTTTTTTGATAAAGGTGTAATAATACGAAAGCCCACTGGGGGGCGAGAGCGGGCCAACAAGCCGAGTGTGATTGACAGCAGTGAGTCAGAGCTGTACAATTAGTGGTGAACCTGGCAGGCTGTCAGCCATCTGAAGCGGAAAGGAAAGATCACCGATAATCCAATAATCTGCACCAGAAAACTGTGAACCACAAGAACCCGAGTTTACCGACCAGATCTGCTTTCAGGGAACACGAATCCTGAAGAACTCTGCTATGCTGCAAACCAAACTTGACGATTTGTTGTGAAATTAAAGCTACGACTGAGCTGTCTGTCCTATCTTTTGCTTTTATTTTGCTTTTTGATATCAGCTGCTGAAAAGGTGACTTTACGGAGACGCCGTAGAGGTATGAAATATACATGGACCCTCGATACAAGGTGAGGGTGAGAGTTCCTCTACATATCCTGACTTTCATAGCCTCCCGTCCTCTGAATATCAATAAGGACAGAAAGAGAGCAGAGGAGAGAAAAAAAATGGGCCGAGAGAAACTGAGAGTAGGTGGAGTGAGGGTGAAGATGGGGAGGGAAATAAATGAGGATGAGGAGAAGAAGAGCAAGCACCCCTGCAGATGAGGAGAAGGACAAAACCTGTCCAGGCGCATGATCAACACCATGAGTCCTTCACAAGCCAACACACAGGAAAGAGTGTTCGCAGCACGCAGACAGGAGCAGCGACAGGAAGCGATAACCGCCGTCAGTCTGCGGACGAAGCATCACAATCAAACCTCTCCTCCTGTTTGGGCACAGAATCATGTGATTTTACCTCCAGAAAATATTTGCATCGGACTGTTTAACACGTCCTGTCAGCTGATAAAAGGAATTAAAGCTAGTGAACAATCCGCCCGTGAAGCTAACGGAGGCTTTGAGTCCCGTCACGTTGAGACAAATCAGTTTTTATGTGCCGCTGAGAATCTCTCCGGCACAATGGAGCTGAACCGACTGATTGTGGTTCTCGCTGCATTGATAAACTCGACGTGTCTCCCAGAAACAATGTCCTCACTCTGCTTAATGTGCACCAGTCCCCCTCCCACTGCTTTGTGTTGCGTTTGGCGGTCTGACGAGCACAAACGAAGCTCAGAGCTGAGGTGGAGGCGGAAGTTCGGAAACCTCGGCCTATTAAAACAAAACTATCCGCATGGCACGACAGGGTCTGATTACATTTTGTTGTAATGGGTGAACTGGTCCCAGTAAAGACTACTGACAGGGCCCTCCGTCTGGCCTTGGTGGGCACAGTCATGAACTGCCGGTCAGGCTTAGATAAACTCGAGACACCTGCAGACAAAAGGCTTTGGACCAATGTGTCCTCTCACTTCCTGCATGTTTTGGCGTCTTTAAACTGAATTCTAAATTTTTAAGGAGGACTGGCTCGAGATTCGGCAGAGAGAGACTTAGAGTCATGAAATGAGTCAGAAAGATGAGAGAGGGGCAGCTGGCAGAGAGGAGAGCGAGCATCATTAGTGGGAAAGGTCAGCGTGGCCTCGGCTTGGCTTTACCGGAGGAACTTCTTCCACACTCGCCGGCGTTCGGGAAGCGCCGCTGCTTTAATGGCCGCCGCTGTGTTTGGTAAAGAGCAGGTGAGCCAGTGACTGAGGCAGGTGAAGAGGTCGAGAGATAATGGCGTCGGACGTGGATCCGCTGTGCGTGTGAATGAACGGAGCGCGTAAAGAGAGATGTTAACTCTTCGAGCTGGAGACAGAACGTGATGTTTGCTCTGCTGTAAATCATCAGAGGGTTTTTCCTCCTCTTCACTTTAAATGCTCAAAACAAAGTAGCTCTGAAGGCAAACATGCTTTCCTTGAAAATGCTAACTAAAAGAGATGTCGCCCCCTGCTGGTAACACATCTAAAATGCCCACAGTTGCCCACAGTCACTCATACTGTTTGGTTTGTATCTTGGTTATTGAAATGTTGAATCAATACATTTTTACTTGACATTAGCAAGATAAACATTAAATTTAACATAAAAAGTAAAGCTGAGGCACCAAACTTCAGGGCAAATCCATCAAATTCTGTTTCACTTTGACTCATGGAGCCTCTAAGAATAGTTCCTGGTGCTGACATGAAAACTCCTAAAAGTCTGACTTTGTTTTAACTCGGATGTCGCAGCAAGGATGATGTAAGGTGTGACCTCCTGCCGTCTGCAGCCGGACGCTGAGACACCGAGTCTGAGCGGGAGAGAAAACCTTTTGATTCGATCTCAGCCTAAAAGCCCGGCTGTCATCTCCTCTGCTGCATGTTTTCTAACCGCAGACCCGGCGGGACAAAGTGACATTTGGCTGATGGAGGGAGGAGGAAAAAAGACGAGGGAGGGCAGGAGGAGGTGAGACATGTACAGAGGTGATATGATGGAGCGAGGGAAGAGGAAGGGGAGGAAGATGACATTACAGTGACTTTCTAAAGGTCTGCGCTCTGACGGAGGGATAGAAAAAAGGAGAGATGTAGTAAGAGAGGAAAGCTGATGCCTCATCATCTCAGCGGAATATGATCAGCTGTCATTTCCTTCCTCACTTCCATCCTCACTTCCTTCCACCTATCCTCTGCATCAGCTGAGTCGAGGAAACATCTCTTATTCACTGCACTGCATCCCTCCATCACTCCTCCATCACTCCTCCATCCCTCCATCACACCTCCATCACTCCTCCATCACTCCTCCATCCCTCCATCACACCTCCATCACTCCTCCATCACTCCTCCATCCCTCCATCACTCCTCCATCCCTCCATCACACCTCCATCACTCCTCCATCCCTCCTTCATCACCTCTCCATCACTCCTTCATCCCTCCATCACTCCTCCATCACACCTCCATCACTCCATCACACCTCCATCACTCCTCCATCACTCCCTCCGTCTTTCTCCTTCTCCACTCTGCCTCTCGCTGTTCTTTAATCTCTCCTTCGAGAGCCAGGCAGGATGGTAATTAGACAGCCGGCACACACACACACACACACACACACACACACACACACACACACACACACACACTCCTGGTCCGGGACAGAAAGAGAAAGAGAAGCAGAAGAGAATATTAAAGGAGCGAGAATCAATAGATTCATTTCCTGCTGCTGACAGAGGTTGATCTCTCCCTGGACCCATAATCCTTAGAGTGTGAGAGACGGAGCGAGGGAGAGGGGTGAAGGATAAAGCTGCCCGGGTTATTCTTGCCCCCGGGCACAACCGAGAGGAAGGAGGGAGTACTGTAAAAATACAACCTCCCCTCTCCTCCTCCTCCCCTCGCCGGTGCCTCCCCTCCAACAGACAGAGAGAGGAGGAAATGTCGATCCGTTATCTTGACACCTCGACTTTTCTGCCGGCGCAGCACGCCGAACTTAAAACCTGAGAGTGCGAGGAAAAAAACAGCAGAGAGGAGGAGGAGGAGGAGGAGGAGGAAACCAGCCAGTTAACACTGACTGCAGCATTCAGCCCCCTCTCTCTCCATCATTCACTTTTCCCTTCTTGCTCTCCGTCGCTGCACCATCAAACAGAGGCCGGGAAGAGGTTTTACATCTGTTACTCCGTCTGTGGTTCGGGGGGGTTCAGATCGGAGTTAGAGCAGTTAGAGCATCCTGAACAGAACCAGAAACCTTAATCAGGCCGTAGTTGTTAATGACTGAAGACATGAAGCCTGTCGGCCGCTGGGTTGGGGTAGCAGCTGGTGTTGCTCCGTCACATCACCGACAGGAGGGGATTTAAGTTCTGACACCAGATTTAATCTGTTTTTATTGATTTAAATTGACTCTCAGTTATCTTTAAGAAAAGGCCGGGCTTGTTTCCATATGTATGTTTTTAAACCGGAGTCAAATTCCTTGTATGTGCATACATACAATCCTGATCCTGATCCTGATCCTGCGTATGTTCAAACGTCCAGTCTTCATCTTTCCTGTGCCCCCTCACTTGTCATTCCCTGTGTAACGTGAGCTGTTAGCGGCTTCTCCTCGTGTCGCTGCTAAAGCCGTTACAGCTAATAGCTCAGAGCCGGGCGGCTCTCTGAGGTGAGGCTACGCTCGTGGGAGGGAAAAATCAGTTGACAGGTGCCCAATTTAAAAAACCTGGCGAAGTTTTTAACATCTATTTCATCTGTAATGCATAATTTGTTCAGCTGAACCGTGCTCCGCTGCAGCATGGGCAGTGCTGATAACCGAGATGATGGCCGCTGAACTTCTAAAATTTTCATTGCCCCATTTGTCATGTCATTATGATAGGGCAGCGGCAGCCTACAGGGAACAGACGGCGGCTTCGGACCGGAAGATCAGCGGCTGGGAAAACTTCCACAATGAACCCCGGAGCCGCCGCTCCACAACCGGCTGACTGCAGCTGCTCGGTCCTCGCCGTTAATGCAGCTCAGCAGGACTGGACGGCTAAAGGTTAGAAAAAGGCCGAGCGCGCTGTGGATGAGGCGATTGTGGAGAGGCTGGCTGCCGAATTGTGAGCAGAGCACATTAATGAGGCCTAGAAAAAGGGGGGGGTTTCTTTCAACCAGACCTGGTCAGCTTCGAGGCCGGAAAATAGAAAAATGTCATGTAGGTGGAGGTGCAGCAGAGATGAAACTCAACAGCGCAGGTGTGCAGGTTTTAATACGTTTGCTGACACTGCAGTTCTCGCTCTGTTGTCCACATGAGAAACTGAACAGCTGTCGACCGGTCGTAACTGCGGACACACTCCCGTCACATCGCTCCGTCACTGATTCCAGGTCAGTTTAAGATGCGCTGCAGCTGCAGAGTGCAGAGAGATTCAAAAGCTCTGCTTGCTGCTCACTTTGATCCACTCTTATCGAGTGCGCTGGAACCACGTGCTGCAGGCAGACCGGTTTTCTTCGTCCATCATGTCTTTATGTTTACGATGAAGAGTCTGTGAGGACTCTCAGACGTCCAGGAGAACCGAAGTGTGACAAAACGTCTCGTCTTTGGCTGAGCACTTAAACAGATATGATGTTTAATCTATAAGATCGCAGTGTTGTTGCTGCTGCTTTTATCATTTCAGTTGTTTTTTTTAAAGGTTTACAGTTTATTCAGAGCATCCAGAAACCTCCTAATCCCCAGATTCTCTTTCCTCCTCGAGCCCACAGAGGTTAAACAGCTGAAACTGACCTGGACGATTCCAGCGGTTTACAGCAGATGCACAAAAACTCACACATGTATCACACATGGCTGGAAGCTATGGGACTGAAAAACTGTATAACATTATGCAGGATGGTTGTATGAGGACTGGACTTTGACCCACACGTGGTTCGGTTCAGGTAACACTGATGGTGGTTTTGGTTTAATGTCACTCAAGCAGACACGTTCTATCTCATGCTTCGTGTCACCGCTGACGTCCCCGACAGAAACCATGAAAGCCTTCATCATGCTTCAGCTGCTACGAGCGGACGCTGTTTTGCAATTACCTCAGAGACCTCTTTGGGGCTCACCGGATCTGCTCGTGCTCCTGAATCGACACAGTAGATCCAGCAGATCCAGAGCTTGTGAGCCTGCGGAGTTTAGCTGCAGTTTGGTTTTAAGTGGCGGTTACAGATTTGCACTTCGAGACAAAGACTTTTATTGTCTCCAGGTCATTTAATGTTCATGTTCATACAACCAACACGCCAGGTGGTGGATTTGTGCTTGTTTACTGTAAAATTATACATGTAGCATCACCAGAATTATCAGTAAGTTAAGTTGAAGTTGAAACACTTCTGGATGTTATCAGCTTCATGCAGCTTTCATATGTTCACATCCCTTTACTTCCATTCAACACCTGCACATCGTGGACACATTAACTGGCACGGCCTGAAGAAAAGCAGCCGCTCCGCTCGCCGCTGCAGGCGTTTCGTGCAGCCGAGCTAAAGAAGAACTACTCAGCGTTCAGCAAATGAGGGCCAGAAAGTGACGGTAATTACAACAATGGATGTGGAGTGCAGCGGAGCGCAGTACGCGCCTGAGTACGTGATGATGAACAGCTCGCCGCCGCTCCGACTGGCAGAGTCTCTGCAAAGCCTGGGACCAGACTGCAGAGGCGGGGCAGAGAGGCCAGAGTGGGCGTCGCGAGTCTCTTCTATTACAGTGTGCAGCAGAGAGGCCGATAACTCTGCCAGAGAGCTCCACTCGGTTTATAAAATGTTTTGCACTTAAAGTCAAAAGTGTAAGTGCCGCTGCTGGGAGCTGAACTGAGTGCTTTGACTTGAGTCATGGATTATGAGGGAGGGCAGAAAAGCCACAGCGGCAGAAGCCGACTGCTGTTCGTGATGAAATGAATCTGCTCACATGGTACGGTGGCCAACAGGGACAGAGTTTCTGGACAAAGACCAGATGGAGTCAGAGTCTTGAGACCTTCATCAGACCTTCATCGTATTATCTCAAAGCATTTGCTGCTTCAGATTCTGCCTCATGTTCGAGAAGAATTAACAAAAAGTCTCAGTTTTGTCACCGGTTAGCGTTGCTCCGCTCTCTTTTCCAGATGAGCGTGATGAGCGTGGCGGATGCTGAGCTCCTCTTCAGCGTGAACGTGCCGTCGGCTCCACTGGAGCGACTGCACGCAGCAAACGACGAGCTCAAGGGAAGAACGTCGGCTGGCACAAAGACAGCAGGAGAGAGAGAGAGAGATCCACTTCCTACACGCCGACTTTCCCGGCCGAGCCGGAGAATCAAACTGTTGACCTTTGAAACACGAGAAGGCTGAATCTCTGTGCCTCCGGGCTGCCGCGGCACAGCGAATGCTGAAAGAGGAGAGAGGCAGTGCCTGCTGCAAATACTGTAGATACTCAGAAAAGAAAAGAGCTGCGCAGCTCCCGTTCTGTTTGGATCGGTCCAGGGCTGAAGAAGCAAGCAAACTGCAGACCACAGCACCTAACCTTTATCTTCAATCAGTAAAAAACACGCTCACATCCTTTTCCAGCTGATTATTAAGACAGACAGTAATGTTCCTCCTCAACCACGCACGAGGACGACGTCGTCGACATCAGCACGGCTGCGGGTGGAAGATGACAGTAAATAAATCTCGCTGAAGTCGGGGGTTGACCTGCTGACACCAGGCCGCCTGGTTTAACACGCTGCTGTGCGTCAACACCCTCCCCCCTCTGCGGGAGGACGATCGGGTCTCCCCCTCGTTTCGGTGTGAAATCATCCGATTGGACGCTCGATCGCGTGCTCTCTCCCGCTGAGGATAAGAAAATGCTCAGTTGAGTGCCTTTGGTTTTTGGTTAAAATGAGAACGGGGGCCGTGGACACATTTCAAACTGTCATTTGTCAGCCCTCCAAATGCTTTGTAATAACACTCAATTATACAGTCTGAATGGCGTTGCTAGGCTACAGAGCTGGCTAAGTGGCTGATGGGACCATCCGGTGGTCACTCGCTATCGTGGGCCGATGGAGAGTCCACACTGAGCCACTTGGCAGCTCGAGCCCGAAACACGCTCTGAAATCCACATCTGGTGATTAGAACGTGCAAATCATGTCAACAAGCTGCTGCAGGAGGATTCGATGTGAGACGGACCAAAAGTTTCCTTCAGGGAGGTGCGACCGCTCTTAAAAAATGTCAGTATGCATGGTAGGAATGATTGCATTAACCCCTTGATGTCTGCATTTATTTAGAATTATATTTAAAAATTAATTCTTTGTGTTTTTGCTTTCAAATTGATCCTAAATTAAGAGGAGTTTGTTAATTTTTCTGTAGCACAAACAACAGATATAAATTTAGGTAGGATCACCAACTAGAACAGGGTTCAAACAAACAGTATGTCCACTTTTTTCATTGCTTAAATGCAGTAAAAACATCTTTTTTGTGTATTCAGAATTCACTTATTTCATCAAAACAGCCACTTTGTCCGGTCCGACGAGAAACCAGGGCTTGCCAAAGGTTCCTAGGTGTGTGTTGAAGATGCACAAACTGGCATCAAAGGAATGTCTGCGCGATTCAGCTGCAATGTGGATGAAAGCAGTTTGATGCGAATTCGGCGTTAAGGGGTTAATGTTTGATCTGAGTCACATGTCTCTGCTGTAAACATGCACACGTCCTGCAGGTTCACAGTGGCCTGTTTGCTGCACTGATTCTTTCCTCTCTGGACTTTTTCCTCTGTTTTTTAAACAGGAGTTGATATTTTTTGCCGTCACACCTTCTGTTCACTGCTGGTTCCCGCTGTCAGCTCTGTTCTCCACGCTGAACAACCTGATCTCCCAGCAGGATCGATCAACATTTATCTTATCTCCTGTCACCACATTCCTGTCTCTGTGTCTCCACCCGTCCTGAGGATGCAGACTGTTCTCACGTGGTCGTTTGTCTGCACCAGTAGCAGCAGGAGGACGTGGGTGTTTCTGTGCACCTCTGCAAGCAGATAATCAGGATGGATTTTTATTTCTAAAAGCAAATTGATCACTAATGATGGATAACTTAATATAAATAAAAACATAATTCAGGAAGCTAAAGAGTTGAACTGTTTCCTGAAGCCAAATCGCAGTTTTTTTTTTCAGTTTGCTCGTCGTTTTGTTGCTCGCTGAGTTGTTCACTTCCAAAAAACCTGAAACGGCCTGAAAAGCCCTGATACAGCCGCCTACGTGAGGAAGACCTTGGTGATAACTGCCCACACAGGGATGATATGTGACTGGAGCAGACAGACAGACAGGAAGAGAAATCACACACACACACACACACGCACACAAACACACACACGCACGCACGCACACACACACACGCACACACGCCCTCTCTCTCACCTGTATATGAGTATGTCGTCTGAAGAGCTGTTGTACTGGATCTGGTACATGCGGACTCCTGGTATGTGGTTCTGGGGGGGCCATCTGATGGTGGCAGAACTGGAGGTCAGGTCCGACACGCTGACCCTCTGCTGGTCGGACCGCGCCTGGCCCCCGCTGACGTTGGACTTGATGGATGTGGGGATGTCCGAAGGCCCCGGGTCGGGGTCCAGCTTCGGGTCAAAGTGTGGCGAAGGGTTGACGACTAGCTCAACGGGGGCGGTGGCCTCGCCGGCCGCATTAGACGCTATGCACGTGAACTTTCCAGAATCCTGGAAATCATCGGAAGAGAAAAGAGAAGACGATTATCCTCGCTTTTATACGAGTCCCTCCCTCTGAAACCAATTATAATGAACCGACTCTTTGACTCGCTCAGCTCATGACGGAGGATTCACAGACCCAAACACAGCTTTAGAAAATCAGCTGCACAGAAAGGGCCTGTGGACAAGTTTCCACTCATAATCTTCACTTTCACTGTTATGCTGATGACATTCAGGTTTACCTCCGATTATCCCCAATGCCCCAGCTGCACTCAATTCTCTGGTCAAGTGCCTAGAAGGCATCGACCAATGGTTGACTCAAAATGTTCTGCACTGGAACCAGTCTAAAATGGAATGTACTGTCTTTGGTACCTCTGATGTTTGTGAAAATGTGATTAGTAACTGCGATTCTTCTTCCTTTGCCTCTCTTCTTAAACCTGCTGTTAGGAACTGGGGAGTTATTTTGGACCCTGGTCTACGTAGATAGTGAAGCAGATAGTGAAGCTGAGTTTCTTCCAACTACGTCTTTTAACTAAAGTTAAGCCCTTCCTCCGCAGGAACGATCTTGAAATGGCTATCCATGCTTTTATCACTTCTAGGTTAGATTACTGTAATTCCTTGTACTCATCAAGCAATCTTCTCTCTCTCGCCTTCAACGCCTTCTAACCAACACCCCCCCCGTTACAGTCACATCACTCCCGTTCTTCTTGCACTACACTGGCTCCCAGTTAAATTTAGGATAATTTTTTAATTGATAATGTTTGTTTTTAAAGCTGTCCACGGTCTTGCTCCAGAGTATCTGTCTGATTGTATAAAGCTTAGACGACACTGTAGAGCCCCCCGGTCCTCAGAACAGCCCCTGTTGGAGGTTCCTTTTCTAATTTATACAGTTGGGGGATCATGCTTTCTCGATAGCGGCCCCGGAATTGTGGAACTCCCTACCCCCTGAATTGCATTCTATTAATGACTTGGCACTTTTTAAATCACATCTTAAAACTCATTTATTTAGATCTATTTTTACCCTTTGATGTGCATTTTGTAATTTCTCTGTAAAGCACTTTGATCATCTGTCTGGTGGTGCTATATAAATAAATATATTATTATTATTATTATTATTATTATAAGCACCTGCAGGTCCTGTGACCATGTGTCGAACTGCTGCTGTGCACCAAAATGTGTTACGTGTCCAGCTAACAGCTAGCATGCTAACTCCCCTGCTAAATGCTGCAGGAACAGTATTAGCACTTCAGAGTAATAACTGTTCACATTAAACATTTTCCATGTCCTCATTTTTATGCTATTATTTATTGATGTCGCTCTTCAGTGTTGTATTGTAAATTTTAAAAATCATAATAAGTCAATAACACCATGAGCAACATCTGCGTTATAATCTCCAAACAGCAGCGATCAACATTCGCTGTTTTCACATGAACTGACTCGTCTAAAACTTTACACCGAGCACCACGCATGAATCATAAATTCCATGAAAAAGAAACCACGTCTCCACCTTGACGGAGGCCTTGAGGATGTCCAGCGAGCCGTTCTCGTAGCAGACGGTTCTGGACGTGTTGCCGATCAGCTTCCCATCCGGGCTGACCCAGTGTGTCGAAGGCTCGGGGTCCCCGATGGACTTACAGCGCAGGCTGACCTCCTGACCCTCCATCACAAACATCTTGGAGGTGTGACGAGTGATCATCGGCGGCTCGCAGACAAACTCCTCCTGTATAATAATTAATCATTAATTACAGCAGGAACTGATAGCAGCTGCAGCTGGTGAGATTTAAACTACAGTTTCAGATTCACATTATATAGAGATGGTACAAGTGAGAAAAAATATATGAGGCGTTTAGAGGAAAGACTTCATTTCAACAGGGGCAGAAATCCAGATTTGCGCTTCATCGTTTCGCCTCCTGTTCCAACATTTCATCATTTCATGCAAAACATGACAGCATCTCTGCACACGGGCTCCGACTGGCCGCCAGCGTTCTGCTATTCCAACAGCGCACTTTCAGGAGTTCAGTTGTTTGCACGTGAAGATTAAGTGATCCCAGAGTTTTTCAGCCCCTGCAATATTTAAAACCCACCCAAGGGCACCTAAGCCGGTCTAAAGCCAGCCAAAACCCAGGTGAAGTGATACTGCCAGGCCGAGCAGGGCCAGCCGAGGCTTACGAGGGCTTACTCGTCATTCCTGCCACCCAGGGCATCTCCAAACCACGTCTGGGTCCTGCTTGGGTCTTGTTACCAGCAGAGATGATTGCTGACCTGATGACTGCTGGGATGTAGCTTCAAATAAAGCACCAGCGCCTCTCAGTCTTGTATTACATTGTAACCCTCAATTGCTCCTGTGAAGCTCAGAGTAAAAGCCTGTGATTGAACTGGGCTGCACCCTGGTGTGTGTGTGTGTGTGTGTGTGTGTGTGTGAGAGGAAGTGTGAAAGCATGAGAATGTGAAGTTGGGCATTGAAGGGAAAACAGTATGAATACTCGTTTGGTCTTAACAAATATCTCGTTTGTCCAGATAAACCTCAAATCCTGACCCACGTCCACTTTTCTTTGCATTTCATGAGAATTTAACCTCTCGGATTTCTGAGCGCGGCGCAGCAGTTTCATCGATTTCAAAGCAGGAATTCCCATGGCGGTTGACGGCTAACACCCGACCTCTGATGGATGCAGCGGAGGCTGACTTGCCCTTGCAGTGGGAGAGAGGCTATTAGCTCTCGGAGTATTAATATGCTCAGACACTTTGGTGACACAGAGGTGTCTGGATCGTCCTCTTTACAAGGCTAATCCTCTTATAGTGATCCTACAGCACCTCTCTGAAGGAGGTCCACGACTATTACTCGAGGTGAGGCGAAGGTCTGTACATCATCCTCTCCGAGATGATAGCAATTAATCCCCTCTTTATCTCAAGGCGCACCTCCACTTATTGTTGCAGCTGTCTAACAGCAAAGAGGGGTCGGCCCCCGGATGCCTCAGAGTGAGGCGAAACCCTCTATATCCTCCTCTTTAAGGTAACATCTTAAACCAGGAAAAGTAATTCAGCTGTTATCCCACCAACTATCAGCGCGGCTCTGTGATGGTGCAGAAGTATTCTCCCAGCAGGTTTAGATGAAGAGCAGATCTCTGAGCAGCTCGTCGACCTTTAGCCTCACATCATCCAACTGCTAAATTCAGCAGCAACACATCCGCAGTGCCTCTGCTCCGTGCTCTCCGAGCTGCTCTCCGATGCTTTTTGTGGCTATTAGCTTTTAGAATATGCCCGTCGAAGTTGATGAACGTACCAAAACATTACTCCTCCACACAGTGAAAGAGTAGCAGCGGTTTGTTCAGGCAGCAGACACTGTGGCCGACCTTTGTTCAGATTCATACAAATTATAACGGTAATGCAACATAGTGCTTCCCTGCTTGGCTCACGATGCTTTAACCATTCAGTCCCGGCCAAAAACCGAAGCTGGAAATTGATAAAACTAAAACTAAATGTGAATAGTTTGTTGAAGCATCATCATCAATATGATCAATAAATAAGGAGAAGCCTCCAAACACAATGACAACACGTGAAGAGGGTTTACAGCCAATCACGGCTCGCTTTGCTCATAGAGACAAAAGCTAGTGATGTGTTGATTGACAGGGCGATAGACCAATCGCGTTGTGTGATGTCTTCCATCGCTCTGCGTGCTCGTATTTTATTTAAACTGCTTCTGTCCCCTGAGGCGTCTGATGAAAAACAGCTTTACTGCCACATTTGCAGAAATGTCCCTTAATAACAGGCCCATAAATAAATCAAGGTATGTGCATAACACCTCGGTTTTTTTCCTTTAATGACTCAATTTTCCCTTACACTTATCTCAAACCACATCCTGGGTATTCGCTGGGACCAGAAACACATACGTCATGCTTCTGATGCATTTCTGCATATCCGACTCCACGACTCCACGACTCCACACTTTGACCAGAAGGCTCACTCCCGTGTGACAGCGACCATCTGCCCGGCAACTGTGTCCCTCACAGAGACAGCGTGCATGCGTCCACAGAAGACAGTGAAAAACACTGTTTGCTGCAGAGTTTGTTTAAATGAGAGATTGTTTATATGTGCGTGTGTATTATCTGGCTAATGATAACTACAGGTTATCAACAAGTGCTATATTTGTGTTGTTATTCCCAGGCCGCCACATGTCACTATGAAACCTTTAGATGACTGTTTGCATGCTGAGTATCAGAGCAGGTCCAGGCCTGGAAGACTTTTCCAGGTAAATAGTGGGACATAAAAGACCTAAATGTTGCAGTGGTACCTTTCAGCAGAAAATAATGGGTCCTTTGACCTTGTTCATTGTTCTTCTTATATCTGGACACCTTCTTGTGCATTATTATACCTTTATGTTACTATAGCGAAGATAACACAAGCTCTTTCACAAACCTCTCGAATGGTCCAGAAGTATTTGCCGGCCAGGTCTTTCGGTGAAGCACAGGTCTCCAGGTCGTCCTCTCTGGTCAGTCTGCGAAGCCAGACCAGCTCACAGTTACAGTGCAGGGGGTTCCCTCCAAAACTCAAGACCAGCGCCGTGAGAGGAGAGCCCTTCATCTTAGCGTACACCGGAATCCGCAGGAACAGCGGGTCTGGAGGAATCTTCTTCAGCTTGTTGGAGGTCATGTCCAGTCTGGAGATGGAGACAGAGACGTGGGGAGAAGGATCAGTCTCTAACTTTCATCTCATTCTGAGGCAACGTGTGGAATAGAACGCTCCATGGTTAGCTTGCTAGCATGACGCAGTTGGAGACTTCATCACATGGAGCAACAACAATCAGCTGAAGGTCAATATCAGCACAACCAATCAGCTTGTGGTGACTACGATGCTTCAAATATGGACGCTGCTGCAGAGAAGCTGAGGCTTCACACACATGTTGAACCTGCAGCTCCGAAGATCTTTAAAATCAGCTCAGTATCAAGATTAGAGTCACCAGTTCAGGATCTGAGCAGATGTGAAACATGGTCTCAATCCGCCTTCTGTTCCTGAGCGACGCTGCTGAATAACGGACAGAAAAGAGTTTCTGCACAACATTATGACGTCACAGTGGAGCTGACCTTTGACCTTTTGGATAGAAAACATCTTCATTATTTTATCCTGTGACACATTTGAGTGACATTTTGTTATAATTAGTGTTTGTAGCTGGCGAGGAGGCTGAAAGCGCTGAGACCGTTAACATCCTCGACAGTCACAGTAACACTGTGCAGACTGTGAAACACTGAATTTGACTGTTTTAAGGCAGAAATGAATGAAGTAATTACTTAAATATAAACAGAATAGATGGTTTGGATTCAGTTAAGTTCTCGGCGGCGTGCTGGAGCTTTCAAACAGCTTGTTCGATGAGTGGGAATCTGAGGTGGGGTGACCATGTTCTCCCCTCTCCACCATCTTTCTTCATTCGATTGGAGTTGAAAGAATCATAAACGCCCGCTGAAGGTGTATAAATCTGTTGCATTACTTTCACTTTTTTAAATGAAAAGTTCCTGTTAGGAAAAATTCCTCCACCCATATCCCAACTTACCTTTGAAGGACAGATCATTCCTCTCTCCTCCTCAGCAACAAACCTGGGAGTTCGGTTTGTTCGGGAGTTCTGACCTTTAACGACCACATAAATCAGCTATGCAAAACCTCATTCCACCAAAACTCCGTCCCACTCTCTCCCTCCCAGCAGCAGAACGACTGGTCCATGCATTCACCTCCACAAGGCTGGACTACTGTAACGGGCTCTTCATCGGGATACCTGGCAAAACCATCCAGAAGCTGCAGTACATCCAAAACAGCGCCGCCAGGGTCCTGATGAGAGCCCGTAAATACGAGCACATCACCCCCATCCTTAAATCACTGCACTGGCTCCCTGTTTCATCCCGGATCAATTATAAAATCTTGCTTCTCACCTATAAATGCATCCATGGACTTGCACCCACATACCTCCAAGAACTCATGACCCTACAGTCCACCACCCGCACTCTCAGATCCACAAACACCCCCAGCACCAGGTCCATGCATTCACCGCACCACGCCTCTGGAACAGCCTCCCAACCCAGCTGAGGGCTATTCAGAGCCTCGACTCAGGCCTGAAAACGTTTTTATTCAGAAAGGCCTATGAGTGTTGATTATGAACTGATTTTAACCTGTTTATTGTTTTCATTGAGCATGTTTTTTTTTTACTTTTTAACTTCGTAGCACTTTGAGATCCTGCCGATGAAAAGTGCACTAGAAATTAAATTTATTATTATTATTATTATTATCTCTCTCCTTCCAGCGGCAGCCGAGGTACTGACGTTGGAATTCAGTCGTATAGAAGCAGATCAATTCAATCATTCCTTTACTTTCTTTACTTTTTACTTTGTGATTTGAGGCATGTAAACATCCTGGGTTTAAATCATCCCTGTAAACACAAAAAGTCTGTTCAGACACAGACAGACTTCTCGTTTCAATAAACATCCACACACAGACACACAATCATCAGTTTCCTTTATCGTCTCAGAAATGACCTCCTCGTGTTTAGTGACGACGAGCTGTGAGTTAATTAGTTTGAGGAAAGTACGAGTATCAAAGCCGGATGCAAACGGATTTACGACATTACAAGATAACAAACATCTGGTTCCAGGTGTGGTCGTGAAAAATCACCTTAAGACACAAAGACCTTGATGATGTCGCTTTTCTGATCCAGTTTGTGGTTTAATTCTCACCGACGCTGCGGCTCTGCAGAGGCCTTTTGGTCCTCTTTCAGTTTATACTTTAGTTTTTAAGGCCTCTGCATTCTCATCAGGCTCGTTTTCAGCAGCAGCAGGCAGCTGTTTCCACTTAACGAGCTCTAATAAACCCACCATGCACTTCCTGCCCAGCAGCGAGCAGCAGGCGGACAGGTAGAGGCGAGCTGACGACGCAGGTGGAGACCAAACACAGAGCAAAAAGCTGGGTGAATACTGGACTGCAGGAGGATAAGAAGACCTGAATACACCTGAATGCAATGCACACACGTGACATAATGAACTGTGTTTGTACCCCCCCTCAAAGGCACTCTGACCGATATGGAGGAAATACATTTAATGCAGAAATGTTAATTTAAACACAAGATCCTTGTGCTCAAAAAGAGGATTCATTCTCAGTGAAGAACCTTGGAGCTCTAATCTGCCTCTATACCTGCCAAAGAGCAGTGATTCCTAACACGTCTCTGGGGGTCATCAGGTGGAAACCTCCCTTCAACAGTGTTTCGCCTACTTAGTCCCACGACACCTCCAGGAGGCTAGGCGGTGAACTCCGGCGTCCCAGAGTCACCCCCCCCCTAGTGCCAGTTCACACTGCTCCTACACAATCCAAACAGCACTGCCACATTCAATTGACCCAGAGATGCTCCAGGTAGTGGCCAGTACCGTTGCTACCATTTAGCTAATGCTATTGCTAACCGCTAAGAAGAACAGAAGAAGACAATACAGTTCCGATGCTACCATTTAGCTAATGCTAATGCTAACCACTAAGAAGAACAGAAGACAATAGTTCCGATGCTACCATTTAGCTAATGCTAATGCTAAATGCTAACTGCTAAGAAGAACAGAAGAAGACAATACAGTTCCGATGCTACCATTTAGCTAATGCTAATGCTAATGCTAAATCCTAACCGCTACCTGCTAAGAGGAACAGAAGAAGACAATACAGTTCCAATGCTACCATTTAGCTAATGCCAATGCTAATGCTACATGCTAACTGCTAACTGCTAAGAAGAACAGAAGAAGACAATACAGCTAGATTCACCTATACTGTTAATGTCAACTGCTAGATGCCAATGCTAACTGCAAAGATACTTTCATACTACCACCGTTTTAGCTATTGTTAGCTGCTACAATGCTACCACAGGCCAAGATGCCACATGTAACTGCCAAGTGCCGCACTACCATCATCAAGACTGAGGCGAACTGGGCTCACACAAAAAGACAACGAGACAAAATAACAGAAAATGGGATCCAACAGAGGACGGATATTCCAGGGTGTAGTTTTTGTCGTCTCAGATAATTGAACTAAACACTGGACCTGACGACTGGCGATGATGTGGGACATTCAAACTTTCGCTGTAGTCAGCAACAAATGCAGGAAAGTCAATTTTCCCCCAAAGTCCCTCCAGAAACATTCGACAGCGACAGCGATGACTTAACAAGAAGTTAATAAAGCTGTCGAGAGCGGCAAGCGTGCTGCACTTTACAAATTTCAATTATGTAATTTCACAGGCAGCAGCCTTGTGGTGTATTAATTTGTGAGTGTGTGCCGTGTGAGCGAGCGCTCACCTGTGCACACGAACAAACTCCAGCTTCCACCAGCTGGTCCATAAGTTTTCTGTCTCCGAGGCGAAAATAACCATTACGGCCTTTTTAATAAATGCACGACTGTTCATCCGGCTGGTTCTCCCTCTCACACATCAATTACTGCTGGTCGTTGGGACGTAAATTGGAATTGATTACTGTTAATGGGGTTCAGATGGAATTTTGTGCCACTAGAGTAAAAATATCCAGTGTTCTCATATAATGAGAAAAATCTGTATTTGCAAAACACTTTTCAAACCAAACTAGAAGCGCTTTACGAGGCAGAAGGCGGTAAAATCAGGACCAATGAAACACCAAACAAAGAGGAAACAAACATTTAATCATGGAGGCGTCACAGGTCAAACACTCCTGAACACAACCTGCTGCGTTGCTTTATGTTTAAGTCTGCTGCTGTTTGCAACTTGAACAATGAGAAGCCTTCGTCCTGGTTCAGGTCGATGGACAAAAACTCACCTTCATCACACGCGAGATGAACATCTCCCTGACAACGACTGATGTTCATTTCTAAGAATGTAAAATGTGATCTGGTATAAGCATAGAAGCAACTTTTTCCTCTTGTTTTTAATGTTTACTTTTTGAAGAACGGTTTAATTTCAGACATGTACGAGCTCGTTCTCCCTGCAGCTGGAAGTGAGCGAGGATGGAGGGCCGAGGTCTGAGGACTCTGCGTCACTTACAGTAAATCCACACAGTCTGCCAGCAGATCTGTGAACAGAGCAAAGAGGAGCAGCCTGAGGTCAAATCCCCCTTCTGCCTGAGAGTCACTGAGGGCTGTAACATGGACCATCATCGGGTACGATGGCGGCGCGGCGGCTGCTCCGACCTGGTCGCACTGAGCGTCTCCCGGCTGTGAGTCTGCCGCTGAGCAGCCGTTTGCCCGCTGAGCCTCAAAAGCTCAACTTCCACTAAAGTGAGGTCCGACGTGGATCGTCTCAAACCCGCCTGAAGCTTCAGTCTTTGGTCTAAGTGGTTTGAGAATCAACTAAATGAAGAAGCGTCTTATCGGGGGACTGATACTGTTGAACAAAACATAATTCAAAATGCTTTATTTTAATTCCGATGCTTCAGTCAAAACAAGGATTCTGTGCTCCCAGAAGACACCAGCTCTCTTCTTCTTCTTCTTCTTCTTTCTTCTTATTTATGTTTGTCTCTGGGAGATTTAGAGTTCATGTGCAGAATCAGTTGCTGCTGCAGTCATAATTAGACCCAGTTATTACATAACTGTAATAACTGATGAATTGTTTATTCATATGTTTCTGTGAGGCTCATCCACAGTTTTGGTGTCTTTCTGAAGCACATTTCACTGATGTGAACATTTACCAGAGCAGGTTTCCACCACATGATAATATATTCGTGTTTATAATAGGAGCATTTTGCAGAATTTAAAGTTTGAATGTGCTGGTGTGAAGCTCAATACTGAAATCTGAGTGAGTCACTTTAACTTTAATTTAAAGCTGCATTGATAGATTTTTGAACACAAGCTGCACATTACTTGAAAGTAGTTCCTGTTCTTATTTTGCATGCCCTTGTGTGTCCACCTTTTTCAGCTGCTGGAACTGCAAATTTGTCCTTGGAGATAAATAAAGTATCTATCTCTCTATCTCTATCTTAAAAACATCACAGCCACCACGTTAGCACCTTATATCGAGAACATCCTGATGAACGTAATGACGAATATTCAGCCTGCTTTTAGCTTTCGTTTGGTCTCCAGCAGCTCCTGAGAGCAATAACTGGCTCTTCCACTTTCTTCACCAGTTCGTCTCTAATGCCATTTTACACCAACGTTAGCGTGCGTTAAACTTTGGTAAACCTGCTACAAGTGGGTGGTTGAAATTAGCGTGTTCCCATCACTGCTGATCGGAGCTGGAGCTGATCAATACCTGGACCACAGCGGTCATCCGACCTGCGTACGAATGTGTTTCCCACTGAAGACACGAGCCAGATGTTAGCGGGCTTCAGTGCATCTGTCTGCCACCTGCTGCTCAGCAGGTAGCGTACAGTTGCTTTATGGGGGCTTGTCCGATGGAAAACAGGGGTTCGGTGAAAGTGGCTGAGGCTGCATCACACAGTGCATGTGCTGTGAAACTAAAACCACGAGGCGAAAATCATCCATCAAGCTATAAACGTGGCTGCAGCTGCGTGTTATACCACAGCCCTCTGCAGCGCTGAATGTTTACTGTACAACAGTGGCGTGCACAGACTTTTTGAAGGGCAGGGGCGAAAAGGAAAAAAAGGGCATATAGCGTGTCCTTGCCACTAAAGAGGGCACTTTAGCACGCGTTTTGGCTCCCAGGGGGGCACTCCCTGGGAGTCCAAGAGGGCACTTTAGGCCGCGTTTTGGCATCCAAGAGGGCACTTCAGCGCGCGTTTTGGCTCCCAGGGGGCGTTTTAGCACGCGTTTTGGCTCCCAAGGGGCGCTTTAGCACGCGTTTTGGCTCCCAGGGGGCACTTAGCACGCGTTTTGGCTCCCAAGAGGGCACTTTAGCGCGCGTTTTTCAAAAACTGGGCCACGAGGGGGGTGGTCGCCCGCCCCCCCCACCCGCGCACGTCACTGCTGTACATGTGCTAAAGCTTCTGCACGAGGCAGTGCATTGAACTTGACGTTTCACTTGCAGGTGACAGGAAGCAGCAGCGTCCGTGACCCTCACCTGGCCAGCTTGTGCAGGTTGGAGAAGATTCCCTCGGGGACGCTCTCTATGAGGTTGTGGTCGAGGCTGAGGGTGTTGACGCTGACCAGCAGGGCGATGGTCTCCCAGGGAATGTCCACCAAGTTGTTGTAGCTCAAATCCAAGTCCTCCAGAGTCTCCAGGAAGTCCTGCAGGGGGGGACACACGCAGAGACTGTGAGCATAAAGATGCCTGAGCTTTAAAGGATTCATGTTGTCATATTTACAATGGAGGAGAGAAGGAAGGAAGGAAAAGAGGAAGTAAAAAAGAGGTGAGGATGAGAAGGAAGGACAAGAGGGAAATGAGAAAGAAGAAAAGGAGGGAGGGGAAGGAAAAAACAGGAGGTGAAAAGATAAATTCAGGGTTGGATGGACAGAGACGACGCCGGCGAAGGCAAAAAGAGAGAAGAAGAAAGAGGAAGAAAGGGAACAACAGAGAGAAAGAAAGGAACGGAGATCAATTACCGTGGTCAATGCTGCTCTCTCAAAGCATGTTGTTTTCTCTAATTGCCTCCATACAATTCACACAATCAGTACACAGCCGAAATGCCATGAGTCAGCACACATTACAAAGAGAAAAACACCAGGAGGAGGGGAGAGAACGAGACGGAGGGGGGGTGGAGGAGAGCGATAACAGCCTGTTGATCTGCTAAAGTGTTGTTGTCATGGCTGTAATTGCTCTCATAATTCACACAATCAGGACACTGTTTGAATGTCACAATGGCTCAGTTCTCATTACAATAATCTGTGTGTTACCGCAGCCCCAACAAAAGAAATCTAGTTTCCTAACGACAAAGGAAACTTTAAGAGCCGCGAGCGGGAGTTCAAAGGAAAATCAGTCCTGAATGGACGTCGTCTCAAGAGTCCGAAGGCGCTGTTTCAGTCCAAACCGCTGAAAGTGATGTTTACGCTCGGCCTCAGGGTGGACGGACAGACGCTGGACACTGGGTTCATGAACGGACGACAACATGGGTCGTCACTGCCTTCAAAAACAACTGATCTGCCGGGACGGAGGGTCTCATCACACCTGAACGTCAGAACCAAGGTCTCTGCTGCATCGTGCACATGAGATCCAGGTGGTTTTGTTCCTCTCTCTCATCCTCTTGGAAAGAAACTCAAAAGTTTCAAGTTTTTTCCCACCGACTCTTTATAAAGTCAGTGAACCATCTGCTCTCCCGAAGCATCCAAAAAACCCCCCAAACAAACTGAAACTGGTTCAGTTTGAGCTGGACCGAGACCAAGGTTTGGCTGTTTAGTCCAGATCAGTGGTCTGAGTCAGACCTGTAGCCTTGATTTGGAGTTAAGTAGTCCGGACCAAACGAGGTCGGTGTGACAGGTGTGACAGGTGTGACGGTGTGCCTCACTGGACTCTAAACATACCTTCAACGTGCTGCAACCGAGAGAGGGCCGTCATCACTGACACGACCACAAGAGGGCGCCAGGTGAGAAAAATGGAAACACTCCAGGAAAGTTTGCTTTCTTTCACCATGAACAAGCTGTTGCCCAGACCTGATCCTCTAAAGACTTGTTCAACACCGATCAACCAGTTCACGCTACTTTCAGGCAGAGAGGTAAAAATATTTGATTATTTTTGCTTTTATTTCATCACCTGTTTGTCATAATTAGGACAAGGAGTCGAGTGAAACAAACAGGACGGATAATTTTTACATTTACTGCTTCAACCCATCGTCTCGAGGATCTGTATGTTGTTTAATCTTCTATTCATGAGCTGGTTAGAGAAATAAAACTGATTCTTAGATCAAATGATGAAGTGAAATCTGTGTGAAAGCGAGTGAGGAGTGAAGCTGAAGTTCAGAAGGTCGGGTCCATTAAGGGTTCAGAGTTCACGTCTCTCTGCTTCCTCTTC
Organism: Chelmon rostratus; assembly: GCF_017976325.1. Classification (NCBI taxonomy): domain Eukaryota; kingdom Metazoa; phylum Chordata; class Actinopteri; order Chaetodontiformes; family Chaetodontidae; genus Chelmon; species Chelmon rostratus. Next base: position 27,751,802 of record NC_055664.1, on the reverse strand, counting down.
ATGAAAGTCCTGCAGAGGTCTGAGAGCAGGTCCTGAGGGGGCACTCTGGACTTTTAATGAGCAGAGAAAGGACTTAATGGAAAGAGGAAAACAGCAATTTCAGGGCCGGGCTATTAAAAAGGTGTCCAGCTGAGCAGCGCAGGCGGACGGGCCTGGCCGATTCTGCAGTGCTCCGGAGTCCGAGCCAGAACTGTGGCGTCATTTTCACACAGCACTTGACCCCCAGCGCCGCCGCCAGTCTGGAGAGCTTGAGATGACTTTGCAGTAACTTTTTCAAACTGAGAATGTTGGCAAATGGCCGTCAGTCTGGATGCCGGCTGATGAATCATGTGGTTTGCTGGCAGCGCTGATCCAGACTTGTTGGATTTAAGAAAATAATTTGGCTTGTGAGCTTCCAGAGTGGAGCTCACACACACACACACAGAGAGAGATATGTGTAGCATTTCTATACATGGAATATTAATTAATTAGCATGTTTATGTTGCACATGAGCAAACCTGAGCTCAGCTTGAGCACCATGAAGATTAGTTTTAAATTCAGGTGATAATTCGCAGCTGCTGAAGGCCTGAGGACACCTGGGAAGTTTTGTCTGTCCACCAGACTGAATCAGATTGTGGTCTGAATCCTCCAAATCAAACCAGAGAGGTCAGAATGAGAGAAATCTGCTGCATGTTTTCCTCTAAAACACATCCAGTGGGTTAACACGCCTGTTAGCACAACATGTCTGACACACCTGAGTGAATAAAGAGTCTTCTGATGGTTGCACAGACATTCAGAAACTCAGGTTAAGATGATGGAGGTGATCTTACAAATGAAATGTTTCCATTGATTTTGTGGTTTGAGACTACGTCAGTGTGCCTCTGCTGACTCCACTATAATTACTTCACATGTTCAGTCGCTCGATTCTTTGCAGATCTTACTTTTTATACACACAATCTGCATTAGACGATACAGCTTCTCTACGACAACATTAAATGTTTGCTACATGAGAAGTCCAGCTCATCTGGATCCTGAGCCTGAGTCTGGAGAGGGTCTCTGGGCTGTGGAAGGACGCCCTCACGCCTCTGACGAACACAGACCAGCAGCGCTGTCTTCCCACCTGACGAAGGCTCCGGAGAGACTGGTGCTGCTATGCCTACGCCCCCCCAGTTAAAGTTTGTCTACCAGCCAAAAGAAGTGGAAGACGCCATCATCTTCCTGCTTCGCTGAGCCTCTGCTCACCTGCACACGGCAGGTAGCGCTGTGAGCCTGTTCTTTCAGGACCGTCCAGCCTCCCCTGCAGGGAACAAGCTGGCAGCGATGGAGGTGGAGGATCCCCCCGGTGTCCTGGACTGTGGACTACCTGACTGGTTGGCCACAGCGTGGTCTGACACTGTGGGAAGCAACGTGGCGACTTCACTTACAACTCCAAGTCCCGCCACCTGGAGGAGCTCTTCCACGACCCTGCGACTGTGGGCGCCATCGGCGAGGGCGCCGTCGACTCTGTTCAGGAAATCTTTTCCCCCTCTACAGCTCATCTTCCTCAGGAGGAGAGATGGACCGCAGAGGCATTAGGTGCAGAGGAGGCTCTGCTCTTCGTCTTTGTCTCTGGATTACTGTCCCTCAGAGGATTACAACCATTCCAACTCTGACTTACACTCGTACCATCAGTCTAATGTGTGATGAAGCGACATTACATGAAACATCATGGCCATAAACATTTAGTTTTTGCTCTTCACTCATCTTTTATGAGTCCCTCTGGACTGGAAGTACTATCTCATCTTATCTTATCTTAGATATTATCTTATTTTACTTTTGATGCTTACACACATTTTTCTGAAAGCTCGTCTGACCTTTGACTTGCAGGTGAAGATGCAGATGCAGTTGCAGATGCAGATGTTGTGTTAGTAAGTTGCATTAAGAAACATGGTGGTGGTAGTGTGAGCAGTATAGTGCGGAGGTAGAGGCAGTCGTTGATGTAAGGTGTGTGGTATTTGTACTAGTTTTAGTATCTTTACTTGAATACAGGTAAACAGCTGGTCTCCAGATGTTTTAAGGTGTTTGTTCTGGTACCAGGTATTCTTCAGATGTGACAGCAGGGTCTGTGAAAAGGATTCAGGTGCGGTCCTCGTACCTGAAAGGCCCCCTCTGATATGCTGTGCAGCTGGTTGTTGGCCAGGATGAGGTGCCTCAGGTTCACCAGGCCCTGGAAGTGGGAGTCATCCAGGACGGTGAGGCGGTTGGCGTCCAGGTGGAGAGCGTGCAGATCCTGGAGGTCGGCGAAGGCGTACGGCCGGATCTGACTGATGGTGTTTCTGCTCAGGGTCAGGTGGATCTGCACATGCAGAGAAACAGGAGAGCACATGACATTCTCCTAAAATACTGGATCAGCCCGGTCTTTGTGTATCTGAAACCTTCTATTCCTTTTAAACTTGTATATGATGATTTCATTTCATAAAAGCAATGATTCAGTCATGTTTCACTTTTATTAAACTTTGCAGTTTTACAGTGAAGCTCTCTCTGTCCTCCTGTTTAGGGAGGTCAAAGGTCAGAGTTAGCGGACAAGCTATGACCCTGGAGATAGCAGAGGGCAGGTTGGACCCTCGGGGCTGCAGGGATTAAACCAGGTTACAGGACGGCCTTTAACACTCTGGTGTCCCGCTGTCAGCCTGCATTAATAATAGTATTAGTCATTAATTTATAATTAGTAATTTTTAGCAATACAATAACAGCTAAAAAAAAACTCCATATACAATACTTCTTATCACTACTGTTTGCTACTTTTGCTATTTTATTATTATATATATAAGGCTTTAGGGCATTCAATCGTTCGCAACTGGACCTCGTCAGTTTGTCGTAGAAGACGTTTCACCTCTCATCCGAGCAGGCTTCATCAGTTCATGCGCAACCAGACTAGATAGGACAGCTCTAGTCCAATGCAATGATGTTAGGTTCAAGTATTTATCCCCTGAGTGAGGCCAACCCCCAAAACCTCTATTGTGAGGCAAACGATCCCCCCATTAAGGCGGGGTGGGGTGCAACCCTTGGGTGTCAACGACAGTCGTTAGCCTTGTTATTGTCCCATTGTTGTCATTGGGAGGCTCCTTGAGCCATGTGTTAATGGCTTTGTTGTTTATCCTCAGAGGCTAAATCTTTGAATCTCTTAGGGAGAGATGAAAGGACAGCATCGTATGTGGGAGATAGGTGGTGTCTCAGACCTCCCCCTCTGTCCAGAGATGGTTTTTCAACCTTGACATAGATGGCTTCTCTTACTTCTCTTTTGAACCATCTGTCTTCTCTGTCCAGAGTAGAATAGACTGATACCATTCTTGGTTTTGTGGGTTGGCCTCACTCAGGGGATAAATACTTGAACCTAACACCATTGCATTGGACTAGAGCTGTCCTATCTAGTCTGGTGCGCATGAACTGATGAAGCCTGCTCGGCGAAACGTCTTCTACGACAAACTGACGAGGTCCAGTTGCGAACGATTGAATGCCCTAAAGCTTACAATGACCTGGATGAATGAGAATATTCACAGGTATGTATATAATTTTTTTACTGCTTGCTATTTTATTATGTAGAGTTTGTTCTTTATAGTCTTATTTCACAATTTTTCACTTATTTTCACTGTGTGTAATGCTGCTGCTGCACTGCAACACCAACTAACTAATACCAGAGCGCAGCAGGTCAGCTGAGACGTGAAATTACAGCGAGGATATTAGAAAACACACAACCGGGGTCGGGCTGCTAAATACTTCCACTGTACGTGCAATACAAGACAGCTGCTGTGAAGATGAAGAGATATATTCTATTAACTCCAGAGAAAAGGTCAATCAGCAGCAGCACATTCGTAGACCTGCTCCGGAGGAGCGGCGTGATGAGCGGAGACATCTGGGGCGTTCTGTCATCCTCACCGGCGAATGATTAAAACCTCATTTCCCACGCTGCCTCGTGTGTGAGCAAACATCATCGCGGCTGTTGTGATCACACTGGAGAGGGAACTTATTTCTCAAACGCCGAGGAAGTCTCCAGCTGTGACGAGCGTCTCTATTTGGCGATTAAATGTCATCGTGTTGGTGTTTTTCCTTTCGCGCTGTGTGCAGCGAAGCCCTCCACCTCCGTTTAATGACTACAGTGGAATTAATTAGTCAAATTTGTAAGATAGCATAGATTTCACCTCAGGAGCAGATGTTCTTTATGTTTCCTGCCTTCAGTTTGGAATAAACTACTAAAAAAATACTTTTCTTCCCACTCTCATTTTAATCTACTGTTATATATATATATATTCATTACTGTGCAACAGTGGCGTGCACAGACTTTTTGAAGGGAGGGGCGAAAAGGGAAAAAAGGGCACATATAGTGTGTCCTTGCCACTGAAGAGGGCACTTTAGCACGCGTTTTGGCTCCAAGGGGGCACTTTAGCACGTGTTTTGGCGTCCAAGAGGGCACTTCAGCGTGCATTTTGGCTCCCAGGGGGCACTTTAGCACCCATTTTTCAAAAACTGGGCCACTGCCCCCCAGTAAAATCTGTTCATGTCTGGCAGTATATTTTTAGGGCAATTTTTCCATAGTTCTTGTGGCAATATATATATTTATTATATATTTTCTGACATATTTTTCTTTTATATAGTCCCTTGTATAATATGTACAAATATATAGTCAGCTATTATTTTGTATTTTGTATTTCTGCTATTTTCTTTTCCAACTGCTATTACCTGCTGCTGTAATACCCTAATTTCCCCAACTGGGGATTAATAAAGTGCATCTTATCTTATCTTATCTTATCTTATCTTATCTTATCTTATCTTATCTTAAAAATGAAAACTCTCCTCACATGTTTGCATGTTCCTGACAGCACTGAGAGCTCTTCTGCTTAAAAATCTAATTGCACCATTATTCCTCATCTGTGACGCTCAGATCGTTCCAGAAAATATTCTGAACTCAGTCTAACGACTACGCTCAGCCGACCTCCAATAGCAATGTCCTACATTTCCCAGAATGCCATCTGACAGTGCTTCACCCTCTGCTGTATTAACTGCAGGAAGACGGCAGAAATAAATAGCTTGTTTACATCACTGTTTGGCCTCTGATGACGGCTGGAACTGTAGATGTTCCTGCGGTTGCTGTCTGGTAAAGGCTTGTCAATAATTTTTTGTTATAAGCTGGAATCATCGTGGTTTTGGCAATAAGGTTACGGTTCAGGAATGAAAGAAATGAAAGACGCTTCCTCTGGATGCTGCTCTCTGGTTACAGGCCCTGCGGCATCATGGTCAGAAGGCTGAAATCTCTCTAAAGGATCATGATTCATCCCTGATTGACTTTTAAGAACATCACTCCATGAATTAGCTCGTCTACACCTGATTTATCATGTCAGCGATGTTTAGTTCCAAACCTGATGGCACAACTTAAAGCAGGGGAAAAGCTTGTTGACTGCAGCGGATCTCTGGCATCCACAGAAACAGACAAAAAAAAACCCAACAGCACACTTGGATCACATCCACATCAACCCGCCTGGCAGGAAGCAGAGGCTGCACAAATCAAAGTAAACAGGAATGTAAAGTCCTGACCAGGCTGGACATGTTGGCGAAGTCGCGGTGCCTCAGCGTCGTGATGAAGTTGTCCATCAGCCTGAGCTCGGCCGTCTGCCGGTCGATGTTGGGCGGGACGAAGAGGAGGCCGGTCTTGGCGCACAGCACCGTGTAGGACGGCAGCAGGTTCTGGCAGGTGCACCGCTTCGGACACAGCATGGAGGAGGAGCAGGAGGGGAGGGAGGACAGGAGGATGAAGAGGAGCAGAGGGCAGACCAGCGAGGAGACCACATCCATGGCTACTCTTCTGCTGCAACACAGAAAGAGGAGCGACAGCAAAGTGAGCTTAAAATGTCAAAAAATGACGCTTTCCCGCATCATTTCCACTTGATTTGGTTCAGAGATTTTGTTGTTCTGCAAAGATAATCGTCTTTCCCCCGTTAACGCTGCTGCATGAACGTATAAACGTAGATTATTCCTCACGGTGACGCAGCATGTGAGATAAGAGCTGCAGAGAGTGTGAAGTTTCTGTGAAGATCAGGACATTTTCTACGCTTCCACACACTTATTCCACAGAACCCCCCCCCCCCCCCCCCCCGTACGCTTTCCTGGACTCTGCACGCACAGAACTCCCAGAAAAAGTCGTATAATGAATGTTTGATGAAAGAGGGGAGGACAGCTAAAGAGAGGAAACAGGAGGGGAGGCCGAGCAGGGGGGCGACGGAGGCAGAGAGAGGAGAGCAGGCGGAGGGGAGGGGGTAAATTAAAGTTCGGAGTTTGTTGGCGCAGCCTGTGTGTTTTTCTGCTGAGCAAAGTGAAAGCAAACAGTTCTTATATCATCAATTAAGCTCACTGCACTCCCATGATTACAATCTGAGGAGAACATTAGAGAACACAAATTACCCCCCCCCCCCCCCCCCGCATGTCTGTCTCACTTCATAAATTTCATAGATGTTTTTTTTTGCATGAAAATGAGGCTAAACCAACTTTTCCAGCCGAGGCGATAAAGGAATACATTTCCATTGATATTGATTTCTGTGCGTTTGGCCTGCACGTTCAGCTCAGCGGAGCCCTGAATGAATTCAAACGAGGAGAGAAATAAAACACAGGCAAGCAGGAGGGACATATGCAAAAGACAACACACACACACACACACTCATTCATATGTGTGTGTGTGTGCTCCCACATGCACGCTCTCCACAAAGTTCCTCGGAGTGAGATGCTGAGTGACTGGAGGAAGGTCGATTGCAAATAACAGCAGAAAGAGACACGCTCTTTTATTTACGGCGCTGAAATATTCAAACTGCGCCTCGGCTGCAGCGCAGAATACAGAACAGGAAGTCTGCACACGTGCTCGTGACGGGGCGGAGCGCAGGAGGCGAGCTCTCTGGGAGGAAGCGATGGAGTGAGGTAAATTCAGAGGAAATGATCGGGAGGATTCAAAACCCGACTGAGACTACGCTCGAATGTCAGCGGGTAAATGACGGGTCTGCACGTGATGTGTGTGAGCACGCAGGACTCGAAGGCAACGAAGAGCGACAACTGGAATCCACTAATTTGTCAGTTGAATGAGACAGTTTCAAACCTCACACAAGTTCAGTCACGCTACAAAGTTTGATCCACAGAGGAGGACAACACGCTGTGCACGGCGAGCGCTAAACAGCAGCCACGCGGAGGAAACTCATCAGTTAGCATCATAGACGCAAATACCAGAGATGAAACAAACAAACACTCTCTCCTTATCCAGTTTTATTCAGTTTTTGTGTTTTCCACCAGTTTTACACACAGAAGACCATTTTCACTGTTTGCATTTTTAGGCGTCTTCGGTCGCCTTTCGCCCATGTTTGACCTTTGCCTGAGATCTCTGCATGCTAACCGGGAAATGGACTGTGATCATAAAGCACTGTTCTAATCTGACGACGACTCAAAGTGCTTTTACAACAGAAGCCTGCATTCAGCCTTTCACACACACCTGCTCATTACAAGCTTTTTGAATAATTCACACACTGACGGCGTTAGAGGCAATGTGGGGTTCAGACCGCCGAGGCCGGGGAACCAACCGCAGACCTTCTGATAAGTGGACGACCGCTCGACCTCCTGAGCCACAGCCGCCCCTCGTACCTAATGACAGAATAGAATTTGTCAACTAGAAAATTCCCCCTGGGAAATTTTGAAAGGGACACGGGGTGTGTTCGAGCCGACAAAATTATCTACGTTTTAAAGTTTGAATGAAGTCTCTAGGACAAAGTATGGCCGAGCAGCGGACAATTGAAAAAGGCTGAAATTTGAGGAAATTTCCCCATTCATTTCTTATGGGAAATTTATCGCAGTTGTTTGCGTCTTACGTCGGCCTTCGATGGTCATAGCTCGAAGACCGTAAGAGATATCAAAATGTGCCGAGGGTCATTTTGAGCCGACAAAATTATCTACGTTTTAAAGTTTGAATGAAGTCTCTAGGAGAAACTATGGCGAAGCAGCGGACAATTGAAAAAGGCTGCAAATTGAGAAAACGGCAGATATCAGAGGTAGTCAGTCCCTGATTAATGAATTGCTCTCAGCTGTGTTTCTGTGGCTTTCTCCTTGTCTGTCTCTGTTGATCACCTCAGCTGTCTGTGTCTGCTTCTCTCCTCTGCTTCATGTCTCTGTTAACATGAATTAATGAACTGAATCAATAAGCATGAATGGAGTTAATGCTAACAGAGCTAACAGAGCTAACACTAACGGAGCTAACACTAACGGAGCTAACAGCTAACGGCGCGAATAGAGCTAACGGCGCTAACGCTAACAGAGCTAACTGTGCTAACAGAGCTAACAGAGCTAACGGCGTTAACAAGGGGCGGGGGGATGGGGTTTTCATTATGCATTTGTCTGTGTGTGTGTGTTTATGTATCTGTCATTGTGTGTGACTGCGTATGTGTGTGTCTTCGTCTGTTTGTGTGTGTGTGTCTGCTTGAACTACACAAGCAGCCCAACCTGCTCCTACATGGAGATGTGTCTGGTATATGTGTGTCTGAATGTGTGTGTGTGTGTGTGTTTGTTTGTGTGCGTGTGTAACTTCTGCCCCACCTGCTGATAATTACCTCTCTACCTCTCCCACTTTTTACCTGTTCCTGTTCAGTTTTGACGTGCTTGTTTTTAATCACTTTTTAGCTGTTGGTTAGCCCTGCTTGTGTGTGTGTTTGTGTGACTACTTTCTCAACCTTTTTGGCAAAGCGCTTGGTGAAGCTGAGTTTAACTGTTTGTTGGATGGAGATTGTTTTCAAACAATGCCCTTGTTTTGACTGAGCTCGTTAAGATAATCATTCTCAGGCTTGTTGTCCTGCAGATGTGTGTGCGTGGGTTATTGACCGGTGTGTGTGTAAATGACAGTTGCACCTGTTAAACTCCTCCCTTGAAAAGCGGCTTTTTCGCTGTCGGTTTCTTCCGAACAACTTGCAATTGTGTCAAAACCGTAGCTGCTATCAAAAAACCGATTACACTGTGAGATGCGGACAAGTCTGGGCCAGATGTACGTGTGTTTTATGTCCAGATATTCTTTAGAAAAATGACAAAATGGTCGACTTAAAAAGACTCTGCGACTCAGAGAACAGGAGTTTGTATTGTATGCAGTGAGATTTGGGTTCGGCGAACCTCCTGAACTAAATCCTCTGGTGAGAGAACCGTACCTCGTATCAGAGTGTACTATAGATCATCGGACTCCCGAGAACTTCCTGAGTCCGGCCATCTCCTCGTTTTATTCCTGACACAACAACTTTTCGTTTTATGGCCATCTAAAGACAGGAGGCATTTCTGCTTTGCTCACAAAACAGCTCTGAATTTTAACATGGGACTTAATGGGAGAACAGGAGGGCGCTGGCTGCACAAAACGTCTCACTATTTAAATTCAGTAAGTCTCTCGGCTTTTTCGAGGACATCACACGAAAGAGGACAAGTTTGTCTACAAAATGAGCCCAAAATTATGCGTGTAGAGTGTAATTTGTGGCCGTAGCGACGAGAAAAAGAGAAGATTTTCAGATCGTTTTTAGACTCTGTGCCACTCTAGCACGCACTCTAGCACGAACATTCCGCGCAATACACACCCATTATAATCTCAAAATTTCCCGCCAAACGATCACTGTCATTGAACAGTGACTGATCAAAAACTATAGGACCAATCAAAATGTGGATGAACACACCAATAGACCAGACTTGGGTCTACATTTTAAAGTTGAAATGAAGTCTCTCGGTGAATGTATGCCTGAGCAACAGATGTTTGAAAAACTCCAATTTCAATCTTGTTTTTTTTCGCCCGTCCCATTCATTTCTTATGGGAAATTTATCGCAGTTTTTCGCGTCTTACGACGCGAAAAACTGCGATAAATTTGAGAAAAGTAATAGCACACCGATCCCGAACAATACGCACGTTTTGATATATAATTTGCGAGGGTTTTCTCAAAGCTGTGGGACGAGTTTGAGGACGAAAACTTGGAGGAAGATGAAAAATAATAACTAGAAAATTCCCTCTGGGAAATTTTGAAAGGGACACGGGGTGTGTTCGAGCCGACAAAATTATCTACGTTTTAAAGTTTGAATGAAGTCTCTAGGACAAAGTATGGCCGAGCAGCGGACAATTGAAAAAGGCTGAAATTTGAGGAAATTTCCCCATTCATTTCTTATGGGAAATTTATCGCAGTTGTTTGCGTCTTACGTCGGCCTTCGATGGTCATAGCTCGAAAACCGTAAGAGATATCAAAATGTGCCGAGGGTCATTTTGAGCCGACAAAATTATCTACGTTTTAAAGTTTGAATGAAGTCTCTAGGAGAAACTATGGCGAAGCAGCGGACAATTGAAAAAGGCTGCAATTTGAGAAAACGGCAGATATCAGAGGTAGTCAGTCCCTGATTAATGAATTGCTCTCAGCTGTGTTTCTGTGGCTTTCTCCTTGTCTGTCTCTGTTGATCACCTCAGCTGTCTGTGTCTGCTGCTCTCCTCTGCTTCATGTCTCTGTTAACATGAATTAATGAACTGAATCAATAAACATGAATGGAGCTAATGCTGACGGAGCTAACAGAGCTAACACTAACTGAGCTAACAGCTAAAGGTGCGAATATAGCTAACGGCGCTAGCGCTAACAGAGCTAACTGTGCTAACAGAGCTAACAGAGCCAACGGCGTTAACAAGGGGGCGGGGGGATGGGGTTTTCATTATGCATTTGTCTGTGTGTGTGTGTTTATGTATCTGTCGTTGTGTGTGACTGCGTATGTGTGTGTCTTCGTCTGTTTGTGTGTGTGTGTCTGCTTGAACTACACAAGCAGCCCAACCAGCTCCTACATGGAGATGTGTCTGGCATATGTGTGTCTGAATGTGTGTGTGTGTGTGTGTTTGTTTGTGTGCGTGTGTAACTTCTGCCCCACCTGCTGATAATTACCTCTCTACCTCTCCCACTTTTTACCTGTTCCTGTTCAGTTTTGACGTGCTTGTTTTTAATCACTTTTTAGCTGTTGGTTAGCCCTGCTTGTGTGTGTGTTTGTGTGACTACTGTCTCAACCTTTTTGGCAAAGCGCTTGGTGAAGCTGAGTTTAACTGTTTGTTGGATGGAGATTGTTTTCAAACAATGCCCTTGTTTTGACTGAGCTCGTTAAGATAATCATTCTCAGGCTTGTTGTCCTGCAGATGTGTGTGCGTGGGTTATTGACCGGTGTGTGTGTAAATGACAGTTGCACCTGTTAAACTCTTCCCTTGAAAAGCGGCTTTTTCGCTGTCGGTTTCTTCCGAACAACTTGCGATTGTGTCAAAACCGTAGCTGCTATCAAAAAACCGATTACACTGTGAGATGCGGACAAGTCTGGGCCAGATGTACGTGTGTTTTATGTCCAGATATTCTTTAGAAAAATGACAAAATGGTCGACTTAAAAAGACTCTGCGACTCAGAGAACAGGAGTTTGTATTGTATGCAGTGAGATTTGGGTTCGGCGAACCTCCTGAACTAAATCCTCTGGTGAGAGAACCGTACCTCGTATCAGAGTGTACTATAGATCATCGGACTCCCGAGAACTTCCTGAGTCCGACCATCACCTCGTTTTATTCCTGACACAACAACTTTTCGTTTTATGGCGATCTAAAGACAGGAGGCATTTCTGCTTTTTTCCCAAAACAGCTCTGAATTTTAACATGGGACTTAATGGGAGAGCAGGAGGGAGCTGGCTACACAAAAAGCCTCACTATTTAAATTCAGTAAGTCTCTCGGTTTTTTCGAGGGCATCACACGAAAGAGGACAAGTTTGTCTACAAACTGATCCCAAAATTATGCGTGTAGAGTGTAATTTGTGGCCGTAGCGACGAGAAAAAGAGAAGATTTTCAGATCGTTTTTAGACTCTGTGCCACTCTAGCACGCACTCTAGCACGAACATTCCGCGCAATACACACCCATTATAATCTCAAAATTTCCCGCCAAACGATCACTGTCATTGAACAGTGACTGATCAAAAACTATAGGACCAATCAAAATGTGGATGAACACACCAATAGACCAGACTTGGGTCTACATTTTAAAGTTGAAATGAAGTCTCTCGGTGAATGTATGCCTGAGCTACAGATGTTTGAAAAACTCCAATTTCAATCTTGTTTTTTTCGCCCGTCCCATTCATTTCTTATGGGAAATTTATCGCAGTTTTTCGCGTCTTACGACGCGAAAAACTGCGATAAATTTGAGAAAAGTAATAGCACACCGATCCCGAACAATACGCACGTTTTGATATATAATTTGCGAGGGTTTTCTCAAAGCTGCGGGGCGAGTTTGAGGACGAAAACTTGGAGGAAGATGAAAAATAATAATAATAATAAGAAGAAGAAGAAGAAGAAACGCGCGGGATAGTAATAAGTGACTCGGGGCTACGCCCCGAGTCACTGGCTCCTGCAGCAGAGCTGCAGGAGCCAGTGCCTCGGAGCGTGCCCCGTGTCCCTAACTAGAAAATTCCCCCTGGGAAATTTTGAAAGGGACACGGGGTGTGTTTGAGCCGACAAAATTATCTACGTTTTAAAGTTTGAATGAAGTCTCTAGGACAAAGTATGGCCGAGCAGCGGACAATTGAAAAAGGCTGAAATTTGAGGAAATTTCCCCATTCATTTCTTATGGGAAATTTATCGCAGTTGTTTGCGTCTTACGTCGGCCTTCGATGGTCATAGCTCGAAAACCGTAAGAGATATCAAAATGTGCCGAGGGTCATTTTGAGCCGACAAAATTATCTACGTTTTAAAGTTTGAATGAAGTCTCTAGGAGAAACTATGGCGAAGCAGCGGACAATTGAAAAAGGCTGCAATTTGAGAAAACGGCAGATATCAGAGGTAGTCAGTCCCTGATTAATGAACTGGTCCCAGCTGTGTTTCTGTGGCTTTCTCCTTGTCTGTCTCTGTTGATCACCTCAGCTGTCTGTGTCTGCTTCTCTCCTCTGCTTCATGTCTCTGTTAACATGAATTAATGAACTGAATCAATAAACATGAATGGAGCTAATGCTAACGGAGCTAACAGAGCTAACACTAACTGAGCTAACAGCTAAAGGTGCGAATATAGCTAACGGCGCTAGCGCTAACAGAGCTAACTGTGCTAACAGAGCTAACAGAGCTAACGGCGTTAACAAGGGGGCGGGGGGATGGGGTTTTCATTATGCATTTGTCTGTGTGTGTGTGTTTATGTATCTGTCGTTGTGTGTGACTGCGTATGTGTGTGTCTTCGTCTGTTTGTGTGTGTGTGTCTGCTTGAACTACACAAGCAGCCCAACCAGCTCCTACATGGAGATGTGTCTGGTATATGTGTGTCTGAATGTGTGTGTGTGTGTGTGTTTGTTTGTGTGCGTGTGTAACTTCTGCCCCACCTGCTGATAATTACCTCTCTACCTCTCCCACTTTTTACCTGTTCCTGTTCAGTTTTGACGTGCTTGTTTTTAATCACTTTTTAGCTGTTGGTTAGCCCTGCTTGTGTGTGTGTTTGTGTGACTACTGTCTCAACCTTTTTGGCAAAGCGCTTGGTGAAGCTGAGTTTAACTGTTTGTTGGATGGAGATTGTTTTCAAACAATGCCCTTGTTTTGACTGAGCTCGTTAAGATAATCATTCTCAGGCTTGTTGTCCTGCAGATGTGTGTGCGTGGGTTATTGACCGGTGTGTGTGTAAATGACAGTTACACCTGTTAAACTCTTCCCTTGAAAAGCGGCTTTTTCGCTGTCGGTTTCTTCCGAACAACTTGCGATTGTGTCAAAACCGTAGCTGCTATCAAAAAACCGATTACACTGTGAGATGCGGACAAGTCTGGGCCAGATGTACGTGTGTTTTATGTCCAGATATTCTTTAGAAAAATGACAAAATGGTCGACTTAAAAAGACTCTGCGACTCAGAGAACAGGAGTTTGTATTGTATGCAGTGAGATTTGGGTTCGGCGAACCTCCCGAACTAAATCCTCTGGTGAGAGAACCGTACCTCGTATCAGAGTGTACTATAGATCATCGGACTCCCGAGAACTTCCTGAGTCCGTCCATCTCCTCGTTTTATTCCTGACACAACAACTTTTCGTTTTATGGCGATCTAAAGACAGGAGGCATTTCTGCTTTGCTCACAAAACAGCTCTGAATTTTAACATGGGACTTAATGGGAGAACAGGAGGGCGCTGGCTGCACAAAACGTCTCACTATTTAAATTCAGTAAGTCTCTCGGCTTTTTCGAGGACATCACACGAAAGAGGACAAGTTTGTCTACAAAAGATCCCAAAATTATGTGTCTCCTATTCACCGTTTGGATTTTACGGCAATTTTAGAAACACATTTCAGGCGATTTCTCACCGGCTGTCTCACTCTAACTTTTGAATTTATCCACTCTAGGGGGAGAAATTCTGAGCATTTTTGTGAGAAACTTGATGGTCTTCAGATGGTCGTAGCTCGAAAACCGTAAGAGATATCAAAAAATGTGCCGGTATTAATTTTGAGCTGACAAATTTATCTACGTTTTAAACTTTGAATGAAGTCTCTAGGACAAAGTATGGCCGAGCTGCGGACAATTGAAAAAGGCTGAAATTTGAGGAAATTTCCCCATTCATTTCTTATGGGAAATTTATCGCAGTTGTTCGCGTCTTACGTCGGCCTTCGATGGTCATAGCTCGAAAACCGTAAGATTTATCAAAATGTGCCAAGGGTCATTTGGAGCCGACAAAATTATCTACGTTTTAAAGTTTGAATGACGTCTCTAGGAGAAAGTATGGCAGAGCAGCGGACAATTGAAAAAGGCTGAAATTTGAGGACGTCCCCATTCATTTCTTATGGGAAATTTATCGCAGTTTTTCGCGTCTTACGACGCGAAAAACTGCGATAAATTTGAGAAAAGTAATAGCACACCGATCCCGAACAATACGCACGTTTTGATATATAATTTGCGAGGGTTTTCTCAAAGCTGTGGGACGAGTTTGAGGACGAAAACTTGGAGGAAGATGAAAAATAATAATAATAAGAAGAAGAAACGCGCGGGATAGTAATAAGTGACTCGGGGCTACGCCCCGAGTCACTGGCTCCTGCAGCAGAGCTGCAGGAGCCAGTGCCTCGGAGCGTGCCCCGTGTCCCTAATAACTAGAAAATTCCCCCTGGGAAATTTTGAAAGGGACACGGGGTGTGTTCGAGCCGACAAAATTATCTACGTTTTAAAGTTTGAATGAAGTCTCTAGGACAAAGTATGGCCGAGCAGCGGACAATTGAAAAAGGCTGAAATTTGAGGAAATTTCCCCATTCATTTCTTATGGGAAATTTATCGCAGTTGTTCGCGTCTTACGTCGGCCTTCGATGGTCATAGCTCGAAAACCGTAAGAGATATCAAAATGTGCCGAGGGTCATTTGGAGCCGACAAAATTATCTACGTTTTAAAGTTTGAATGAAGTCTCTAGGAGAAACTATGGCGAAGCAGCGGACAATTGAAAAAGGCTGCAATGTGAGAAAACGGCAGATATCAGAGGCAGTCAGTCCCTGATTAATGAATTGCTCTCAGCTGTGTTTCTGTGGCTTTCTCCTTGTCTGTCTCTGTTGATCACCTCAGCTGTCTGTGTCTGCTTCTCTCCTCTGCTTCATGTCTCTGTTAACATGAATTAATGAACTGAATCAATAAACATGAATGGAGCTAATGCTAACGGAGCTAACAGAGCTAACACTAACTGAGCTAACAGCTAAAGGTGCGAATATAGCTAACGGCGCTAGCGCTAACAGAGCTAACTGTGCTAACAGAGCTAACAGAGCTAACGGCGTTAACAAGGGGGCGGGGGGATGGGGTTTTCATTATGCATTTGTCTGTGTGTGTGTGTTTATGTATCTGTCGTTGTGTGTGACTGCGTATGTGTGTGTCTTCGTCTGTTTGTGTGTGTGTGTCTGCTTGAACTACACAAGCAGCCCAACCAGCTCCTACATGGAGATGTGTCTGGTATATGTGTGTCTGAATGTGTGTGTGTGTGTGTTTGTTTGTGTGCGTGTGTAACTTCTGCCCCACCTGCTGATAATTACCTCTCTACCTCTCCCACTTTTTACCTGTTCCTGTTCAGTTTTGACGTGCTTGTTTTTAATCACTTTTTAGCTGTTGGTTAGCCCTGCTTGTGTGTGTGTTTGTGTGACTACTGTCTCAACCTTTTTGGCAAAGCGCTTGGTGAAGCTGAGTTTAACTGTTTGTTGGATGGAGATTGTTTTCAAACAATGCCCTTGTTTTGACTGAGCTCGTTAAGATAATCATTCTCAGGCTTGTTGTCCTGCAGATGTGTGTGCGTGGGTTATTGACCGGTGTGTGTGTAAATGACAGTTAATGACACACCTGTTAACTGAAAAGCGGCTTTTTCGCTGTCGGTTTCTTCCGAACAACTTGCGATTGTGTCAAAACCGTAGCTGCTATCAAAAAACCGATTACACTGTGAGATGCGGACAAGTCTGGGCCAGATGTACGTGTGTTTTATGTCCAGATATTCTTTAGAAAAATGACAAAATGGTCGACTTAAAAAGACTCTGCGACTCAGAGAACAGGAGTTTGTATTGTATGCAGTGAGATTTGGGTTCGGCGAACCTCCTGAACTAAATCCTCTGGTGAGAGAACCGTACCTCGTATCAGAGTGTACTATAGATCATCGGACTCCCGAGAACTTCCTGAGTCCGGCCATCTCCTCGTTTTATTCCTGACACAACAACTTTTCGTTTTATGGCGATCTAAAGACAGGAGGCATTTCTGCTTTGCTCACAAAACAGCTCTGAATTTTAACATGGGACTTAATGGGAGAACAGGAGGGCGCTGGCTGCACAAAACGTCTCACTATTTAAATTCAGTAAGTCTCTCGGCTTTTTCGAGGACATCACACGAAAGAGGACAAGTTTGTCTACAAAATGAGCCCAAAATTATGCGTGTAGAGTGTAATTTGTGGCCGTAGCGACGAGAAAAAGAGAAGATTTTCAGATCGTTTTTAGACTCTGTGCCACTCTAGCACGCACTCTAGCACGAACATTCCGCGCAATACACACCCATTATAATCTCAAAATTTCCCGCCAAACGATCACTGTCATTGAACAGTGACTGATCAAAAACTATAGGACCAATCAAAATGTGGATGAACACACCAATAGACCAGACTTGGGTCTACATTTTAAAGTTGAAATGAAGTCTCTCGGTGAATGTATGCCTGAGCTACAGATGTTTGAAAAACTCCAATTTCAATCTTGTTTTTTTCGCCCGTCCCATTCATTTCTTATGGGAAATTTATCGCAGTTTTTCGCGTCTTACGACGCGAAAAACTGCGATAAATTTGAGAAAAGTAATAGCACACCGATCCTGAACAATACGCACATTTTGATATATAATTTGCGAGGGTTTTCTCAAAGCTGCGGGGCGAGTTAAGGGACGAAAACTTGGAGGAAGATGAAAAATAACTAGAAAATTCCCTCTGGGAAATTTTGAAAGGGACACGGGGTGTGTTCGAGCCGACAAAATTATCTACGTTTTAAACTTTGAATGAAGTCTCTAGGACCAAGTATGCCCGAGCAGCGGACAATTGAAAAAGGCTGAAATTTGAGGAAATTTCCCCATTCATTTCTTATGGGAAATTTATCGCAGTTGTTCGCGTCTTACGTCGGCCTTCGATGGTCATAGCTCGAAAACCGTAAGAGATATCAAAATGTGCCGAGGGTCATTTGGAGCCGACAAAATTATCTACGTTTTAAAGTTTGAATGAAGTCTCTAGGAGAAACTATGGCGAAGCAGCGGACAATTGAAAAAGGCTGCAATGTGAGAAAACGGCAGATATCAGAGGTAGTCAGTCCCTGATTAATGAATTGCTCTCAGCTGTGTTTCTGTGGCTTTCTCCTTGTCTGTCTCTGTTGATCACCTCAGCTGTCTGTGTCTGCTTCTCTCCTCTGCTTCATGTCTCTGTTAACATGAATTAATGAACTGAATCAATAAACATGAATGGAGCTAATGCTAACGGAGCTAACAGAGCTAACACTAATGGAGCGAACAGCTAACGGTGCGAATAGAGCTAACAGCGCTAACGCAACCAGAGCTAACTGTGCTAACAGAGCTAATAGAGCTAGCGGCGTTAACAAAGGGGCGGGGGGATGGGGTTTTCATTATGCATTTGTCTGTGTGTGTGTGTTTATGTATCTGTCGTTGTGTGTGACTGCGTATGTGTGTGTCTTCGTCTGTTTCTGTGGCTTTCTCCTTGTCTGTCTCTGTTGATCACCTCAGCTGTCTGTGTCTGCTTCTCTCCTCTGCTTCATGTCTCTGTTAACATGAATTAATGAACTGAATCAATAAGCATGAATGGAGTTAATGCTAACAGAGCTAACAGAGCTAACACTAACAGAGCTAACACTAACGGAGCTAACAGCTAACGGTGCGAATAGAGCTAACGGCGCTAATGCTAACAGAGCTAACTGTGCTAACAGAGCTAACAGAGCTAACGGCGTTAACAAGGGGGCGGGGGGATGGGGTTTTCATTATGCATTTGTCTGTGTGTGTGTGTTTATGTATCTGTCATTGTGTGTGACTGCGTATGTGTGTGTCTTCGTCTGTTTGTGTGTGTGTGTCTGCTTGAACTACACAAGCAGCCCAACCAGCTCCAACATGGAGATGTGTATAGTATATATGTGTCTGAATGTGTGTGTGTGCGTGTGTGCCTGTGTAACTTCTGCCCCACCTGCTGATAATTACCTCTGCACCTCTCCCACTGTTTACCTGTTCCTGTTCAGTTTTGACGTGCTGTTTTTAATCACTTTTTAGCTGTTGGTTAGCCCTTTTTGTGTGTGCATTTGTGTGACTACTTTCTCAACCTTTTTGGCAAAGCGCTTGGTGAAGCTGAGTTTAACTGTTTGTTGGATGGAGATTGTTTTCAAACAATGCCCTTGTTTTGACTGAGCTCGTTAAGATAATCATTCTCAGGCTTGTTGTCCTGCAGATGTGTGTGCGTGGGTTATTGACCGGTGTGTGTGTAAATGACAGTTGCACCTGTTAAACTCCTCCCTTGAAAAGCGGCTTTTTCGCTGTCGGTTTCTTCCGAACAACTTGCGATTGTGTCAAAACCGTAGCTGCTATCAAAAAACCGATTACACTGTGAGATGCGGACAAGTCTGGGCCAGATGTACGTGTGTTTTATGTCCAGATATTCTTTAGAAAAATGACAAAATGGTCGACTTAAAAAGACTCTGCGACTCAGAGAACAGGAGTTTGTATTGTATGCAGTGAGATTTGGGTTCGGCGAACCTCCTGAACTAAATCCTCTGGTGAGAGAACCGTACCTCGTATCAGAGTGTACTATAGATCATCGGACTCCCGAGAACTTCCTGAGTCCGGCCATCTCCTCGTTTTATTCCTGACACAACAACTTTTCGTTTTATGGCGATCTAAAGACAGGAGGCATTTCTGCTTTGCTCACAAAACAGCTCTGAATTTTAACATGGGACTTAATGGGAGAACAGGAGGGCGCTGGCTGCACAAAACGTCTCACTATTTAAATTCAGTAAGTCTCTCGGCTTTTTCGAGGACATCACACGAAAGAGGACAAGTTTGTCTACAAAATGAGCCCAAAATTATGCGTGTAGAGTGTAATTTGTGGCCGTAGCGACGAGAAAAAGAGAAGATTTTCAGATCGTTTTTAGACTCTGTGCCACTCTAGCACGCACTCTAGCACGAACATTCCGCGCAATACACACCCATTATAATCTCAAAATTTCCCGCCAAACGATCACTGTCATTGAACAGTGACTGATCAAAAACTATAGGACCAATCAAAATGTGGATGAACACACCAATAGACCAGACTTGGGTCTACATTTTAAAGTTGAAATGAAGTCTCTCGGTGAATGTATGCCTGAGCTACAGATGTTTGAAAAACTCCAATTTCAATCTTGTTTTTTTCGCCCGTCCCATTCATTTCTTATGGGAAATTTATCGCAGTTTTTCGCGTCTTACGACGCGAAAAACTGCGATAAATTTGAGAAAAGTAATAGCACACCGATCCCGAACAATACGCACGTTTTGATATATAATTTGCGAGGGTTTTCTCAAAGCTGCGGGGCGAGTTTGAGGACGAAAACTTGGAGGAAGATGAAAAATAATAAGAAGAAGAAGAAGAAGAAGAAGAAGAAACGCGCGGGATAGTAATAAGTGACTCGGGGCTACGCCCCGAGTCACTGGCTCCTGCAGCTATGAAATAGCTGTAGGAGCCAGTGACTCGGGACGTTGCCCCGTGTCCCTAATAAGAAGAAGAAGAAGAAGAAACGCGCGGGATAGTAATAAGTGACTCGGGACGTTGCCCCGTGTCCCTAATAAGCCCTGAAACGACGTGGTTAACACGTTGGCGGTACGTTCAGGCGTCTGCAACAAAAATACTTGATTAGGTTTAGGAAAATATTACAGTTTGGGTCAAAACGAGTACATTTGTTAGGTAAAGTAAGGTTTGCCAGTTAAGTCGCCTACGTTTCGTAAGTTAAGTTAACATTGATTTTTTTGTTTTAAAGGGGACATGAACAGTCTCCATGTCTCCTGGGTGACAGACTTCCTCCTCCTCCTCCTCTTCGCTCATCACATGACGGCCTCCTTTGCTCCTGTCATAAATCTTACAGCCACTAGAGGTCGCTGCCTGACAATAAATATTTTTGCATTTATTGAATAATTAACATTTTAGTTGTCGGATGACTGAACCCGGATGGCGTGCAGCAAACCGCCACAGGTCGGAATCGAACCGGCCTGCAGCCTCAGTACACGACCACAGCCTGAGGATCTCGATTGATCGTGATCAGCGTTAGATCATCTGCTGCAGTTACCATCTCGCCGCTGTCAGCGTGTCTGTGATGGCCTCTACTGTTTTTTTTAAAAAGGTTTACTTTCATACCTTCAGATGGTTTTGCAGTAGAATTTAGGTGCAATGTGACGCTGCTGCTGCTCCGAGAACAGATTTAATTTGTTTAGTCAGGCCAGCTCAGCGTGACAAAAATGCAAAGCAGCTCTTTTTTTCAGACTAAATGCACTTCTCCATCTCTGTCGCCCTCTCCTCGTTCTTTCATCACTCTCTCCTCCGCTAAAAGCACTTCTCATCTCAATTGCATCGTTCCTTTTCTCCATCCCTCCACTTATCTTTCCGCCTGAGTCCTCGCGTCATCCCTCTCTCCCTATCAGTCCGTCTTCTCTCGAACTCTTCCCAGCTGTTTCCTGTCGCAGCTCCCTCCCTTCCTCTCGTCATTCTTTTCCTCTGACCCACCATCCCTCTGTATCTGCTCCTCGGTTTATGTCCCTATCAGATCATTTACTCCTCCGTCTCTCCAAACAACATCCATCTCTTTTTCCTGCGTGCATCTCTCCTCACATTCCTCTCTGATGTTTTATAGAACGAGCTGCGTGACACGTCCTGGTTTCATTTACGAGACGATAATAATGGAACATATGATTGAATATTGACATTGTGATTTCCGTGCTGGTTGAGTGTTATGACGTGTGGGCCTGCCCGGTAACAGAGATGCTGCTCAGAGTATCACCGCTCACCTCTGTGCCGTTCTGAGTGACAGCTTCATCCATTTATTTTCTGGGAGAATGGCCACACAAGAGAGCAAACATTCACATGGGCCCCGCTCCTGCAGGGCGGTGGGGCTCTGCAGCCTAGTCCAGCTTATATTTGGCAAGAGGCGGGTGGAGAAGTGCTCCACTGTTTGTGCCTCTCAACTATTATCAGGTCTCTAAGTCACAGAGCTAAGCAGTCAGCGAAGTACTGCAGCCATGCTAGCAGCTCTGTGAGGCTATGCTAACTAAGACATTGTGAACAGAAACTGCTCACAACTGCTCCTCGTTTCCACGACAGCAGCTTCAACGCCGCGTGGCCACAGAGCAGAGTGAACGCTGTCTGTCACACACATCAACACCGACAGCAGCAGAAGACTCGCAGTAATAAAGACAAACACAGCGGCGAGTTATTTCAGCCCACATTCAGAGTAAAGTCTGAGACAAACAACAGCAGCAAGGAGGGAAGGAGGGGAGGAAGGAAGCAGAAAGGAGGCCTCACAGAGATAACAGGACAAGAAGGAGAGAGGAGAAACAGCAGAATGGAGGAAAGACGGGCTGGAAGGACGTTTTTCAGAGGACAGGAGGATTGTGGGAGAAATGAGATAAGAGGAGTCACACATGTCCGTCTTTGTGACCTTGTTTTCTTCAGCGCATCAAACTTATTGGAAGCATCTTGATCAATAAAACCTCTGAAGGCTCTGAAGGGAAGAAGAGAAGCAGAGTGCTGCAGTTACACTTTCATCCAGCAGGGGGGGATGTTGTCCTGCATCTCCAGAAACTATACACACACACACACACACACACACACGGTGAAGGCTGAGGCTGCTGGAACACAAACACTGAGAGGAGCAGCCTGACTGACAGGTGTAGAAGGAAATACGAGGACTGACGGAGGCAGAGCAGGAAGGAGCGCTTCATTTATCACACTGTAAATATTCTGGACTCATTTCTTCTTTGTCTCCATGTCGAGTTACCCGGTTCACGCTCTCGCCGCTGTAATCCACGCGTTCCTCCTCACATGCAGCTGAAGCGTCGCTCTGCCGGTTTGAATCCTCTCTGTTGTGTTCACTTTCCCTGCTGCGCCCTTATTACATTTACATCTCTGAGATATTATCTCCATATACAACTAATCTGCAACAGCACACGCATTTTGGGAGAAACGTAATGGCGCCCATATTATGTTTTACTCTCACAACGAGACAAAGTTGGTAATGAAAGAATCTGACAAGCTGCAAAATGTAATGAGTTCCCTGATTATGTGTTTCATTTGTTTTTCCTACAATATCTGCGCGTCGCGCCTGAAGCCTGATTCATGTGTTTTATGGTTATTTGAGGCACTCTGAGGTTTCGGATATTAAAACAGCGCGAGACATGTTCACTTTATCAGTTTTTAAGCGAAGGCGGGATGAAGTGCTTTTGTGGCCTAAACCGAGCCACATGGAGCAAACCTCTGAATCCTGTCCAATGCTAAAATGCTGCCACATAATAAAGACGGCAATTATGTTTTCCCTCGACAAACATATTCAGGAAATGAGTGAGCAGCATAAGAGTTGTCTTATAACGTAGCTGTGAAGCTACGAGCTGTGAAATACCTCCACCCGTCATCCATCACATCAAGCCTACAGCGTTCATGTTGCTACTCAGCTGCACCTCCCAGAGGCAATACGGACTCGGCTGAATTCATTTAATTGTAGTTAAATTCACATCATAAAGTGGTGCATAAGCGTCAAAGTCAACAACAGTCACGCGAGCAGAGCTTAACTCGAACAAATACGATTCTTTCCGAGTCATTTTTAATACTCATGTTATTGATCGTCTGGAAGCTGGAACACCGAACATCAGCTCACACAGTTCACCTTCACAGTAAACGCCAAAACTACCTGATGATTACGGCCCATATTTACATTTACTGTTAGGCGACGACCTCTAGTGGCCAGAGTAGCTACGACAGGAGTAAAGGAGGAAGTCAGGTGACATATAAAGAGCAAAAAGTCCTCATATGGAGGAAGGTGGAGTTGATGGATGAGTCGAACAAACACAGGAGATGGCTGTTCGTCATCAACGTTAACCGAAGGAAACCCAGACCGCTAACCACGTGACGACGAAGGTCTGGTACGCCTGTCGCTGGTCACACCTGTCGCTTTGATGCCTCGACCACATGAGACAAAATCTAAGAAGCTAGCTTTGCTCGTGTCCTGTCACGTTGCATCATGTGGAGGTGAGACGAGGTTTGTCTCAGAGTGACTCGATTAGAACTGAGACTGTGATTCTGTGTCAGACGTCATTTTATAGACTGATCGAGAGCTACTGGCCCTGTCTGTCTGCACAGTCTGTCTGTCTGCAATCTGCCTCATCATACCCGTCTGTCTGCACAGTTCGTCTGTCTGCACAACCCATCTGTCTGCACAGTCCGTCTGTCTGCAATCTGCCTCATCATACCCGTCTGTCTGCACAGTCCGTCTGTCTGCACAGTCCGTCTGTCTGCACAGTCCATCTGTCTGCAGTCTGCCTCATCATCCCTGTCTGTCTGCATAGACCGACAGTCTGTCTGCAGTCTGCCACATCATACCTGTCTGTCTGCCAGTCTTGTCTGCCTGCCTGCCTGTCTGTCTCTCACTGCTGCTGCACTGAATGATGCTTTTGAAATGGGATTAAAATCAATAATAACTGACATCCACAGGCCAGAGGAGGATTCATTCATATTCATGCAGCTGAGTGTTACCATTCATACCAACGACACGCTGAGCCGCCTGCAGACAGACGGCCGCACTAACGAATGTATGGAACGATCTCAATAATCTGTCTGCAGCCTCTGCTGCTGAGGTGAGAAGTCTGCTCGAGGTTCAGGACTGCACACAAGAAAGGAGCAAGGACTGAAAATCCAGCAAGATTAAAGCAAAATATAAAACATTTAGAAGCTAATTGGTTAAAACAAATAGGTGAATTAATCAGCCACAACAGGTACCAGTTTTCAGAACTGCAGTACACACTGCAAGTACTGATTCTCTGTAGTGTTGATGTACGAGCATAATGAGTAATCGAACACCTCTGTCTCTAAAGTTTTAACTCCTTCAAGTCTATTTCTAACAAAACCAGTCAGTTAATAAAAATTAGGTAACAAGAAACCAACAGGACTTAAATAATGGAAGAGATGACGTTTGATCTGGAACATGTTGGCTCAGGTTTGTCCTCATAATTAAAGACAATGGAGTCAATCAGACGGCAACACCAATAAAAACCTACAAAAATGACCCATAAGAGCTGAAGACGAGGCTTCCTGTGCAGAGACGGTCACATCTGGGTGGATGTAGATGTGGATAAATGTTTCAGAGAGCCAACAGATGTTATTACTGCCAGGCACAGGAAATGGAACATAAATGACATCACGTTCGGAAAGATGGATGTTCAATATTTGGCGACCACACAACGTACGCTGCATCAAATCCTCCTGAAAAAAAAACCCGAACCCTTTATTCTGAGGCTTGTTGACGGAGCATGCAGCACCCTGCTCATATAGTGGCGAACAGCCACATCGCCCACTGTCAGCCACCGAGCGGCTCCGCGGGAAGACTCCGGGTTTAATAATAGATTGAAAGAACTCGTGATTTATTTGAAGCTGCAGTCCAGCGAAGCAATCATTTCCACGGGTAACTAGAAAGCGCTCAGACTATTCTCCACAGTTCCAGGCTGCAGCCTTAAATCTATCATTTGTCCTGCTGTGATTTCCAGATAAAATAAGCTGTTTAGGAGCGCACTCGGAATACAGCGCTATAGATAAAGTTCAGTGACTTAAACTGGAGACGTCGTGATTCAGACCTCATGTTTGCACCCGTCAACGCCGCAGCGAGAAGCTCACCCAGATGTTCACCACATGTTTACAGGTGAGGAGGAGGAGATGTCCGTTAATGCAGCGAGGGAGCAGGTAGGACAAACTGCCATTTCGACTCACATGAAGCGACGCCGTTCGTCTGACTGACGCGTTAATGGATTCTGCACACACACAGTGCGCTGGCAGACTGTATGTCCTGGAAATTGTCATTTAAATTTAAATGTCATTTCATTTCTACAGCCATCACTGTTCGGCTCATTACGACTGAGCAAAGCTGGCGGCTTCACGGCTGTAATCAATATCACTGCCGTTTAAACCAATGAGGGGAGCTTGCATATTTAAATGCACGTCCTGCTAATCTGGCACATTCGTATTTACCGCCGCTGCGTACGGTTATTATCGTTTCCTCAATTTGTTGCCGCTGCAGTTATTGGAAATTGAATTTGATGGCAGGATAAGAACAGAAGAACACCTGGTCATTTCTAATCAGAGCGGCGTGTTAACCAACCTCTCGCATTAAAAACAGAACACGGCTCTTCTCTCCGCCAGCGAGACTCAGGCCCTTCAGGTTTGTTTCCACTGAAACCTGCGTTCACTCAAAAAAGCACGAAACCAAGCACGCCGGTCTTAAGTCTGGAGTCTCCACTCTGCCAAGAACACAGACTCGGGCCAACCACTCAGTCCTCTGTGCGGCGGAAGGTTTTGGCAGAGCCGCTCAAAGTTTGAAGGAAGCCGAGTCACAACTGGCACAAGACACCGTCCATCGGCAGGCTCGACCTTCAGAAATCCCCAAAGCAATTATCCCGCCAGCTGAAGGAAGAAAGCGCAGGGCTGAGTAACCTGAGAACATTTTAAAACACGCAGTGAGACGCTGAATAGAAACGTGCAGGTGTGAAAAGCGACTGGCGGCGTGCCGTTTGAAACGCGTGCTAAAGTGCCCTCTTCAGTGGCGAGGACACGCTATATGTGCCCCTTTTTTCTTTTTCGCCCCTGCCCTTCAAAATGTCTGTGCACGCCACTGGGTGTGAGTGTTCTCATCTACAGGATCGACCCAACACGTGCATTCAAACCATTCAACGAAAACATCCTGACTTTAAATGTACATGAACAACAAGTTCAGATCAAAGCAGATGTTACAGCACAGCGAGGTATCTGAAGGTAGAATTACTGATAAGAGTGAGTGAGATCCTTTCAGGTGAAATGTTTTTTTTTCGAGGCATTTAAAAGCATCATTATGTCGACGTTTTGGCCGCGGACACGCACACACAAAGCGTCCGCTGTGCCCATCATCGCCGCTGCGCTCTTCTCGGGTCTGATGTCTGAACGCTGTCATTCATATTAATGCCACTGCAGCCGGTATCAATCACCGTCCAGCAGCTCGGCTCGCTGCGAACGCCGCTCGCCAGCGGCGCGGATTCCGTCTCAAAGGCTACAAAGATCAAAGTCAAATAAAAACTGGGTTCGGCTTTCATAAAAATTCAATTTATTAAGCCTTTGATCACGCACATTGCACCTCTCCAAATCAATGATTTCTGGCTTTTGTCCAGAGAGCTCATTGTGTTCGCTCCTGTTTGATCACTGGATTGATTCGCTGTGTGCAGCAGCGAATGACGTGCTGAAAGTTTCCTGTTTGGCTCGGCCGTGAGACGGATTCACAGCCCGCACTTTTATTTCTGTTTCCAGGCTGAACATGCAGTCACACGTTTTCAGAGCTCCGCCGGAACGACAGATTTATCGTGTTCATCATCAAGAAAGAAAAATGCTTTTTGGTGACGCTGCGAAGGCCAAGTGTGCATCGCGCTGCGTTTCCACGACTTTTTGGAGATTCATTCTCGATATAAATGGTATACTACGACACCCAAAACCATGAGGACATATAAAACATAATGATGATCATCCGTCAGATTTATTCCCTTTATTCAAAAACTTTTTGCTCCCTTCTCACAACCTGTGAAATCCACTTTACCTTCTAGTGTTGAAGACAGAAAGAACATTTATTCACAGTCTCTGCTTTCACATATTATGCGGAGTTGATATACTTTTAAAGAGCATCCAGTCTAGAAATCCTGCGGCAGCTCCTCCACATCCTGTCCACTGTGGAGCTTCACTGTGATTTAAAGGTGTATCACTGATTAAACCGCTTCGTTAATAAAGATGCTCGTTACTGAGGATTATCAGAAGATTACTGGAGCAAAGTCGGATCTGTTGGAGGCGACTCAAACGTTTCTTCTGCTGTTTTTAGTGTCACAGAAACTTGAATGTGTCTGCATCAACTTTTTAAAAACACGCTCAAAGAAAGAAAAGAAGTAGATGCGACTGATTGGACAGCACAGACCAACCGCTGGAGATCGTGGTCCTGTGGGACCAGCAGGTCGTCCAGATGAAACGACACAGTACGTGGTTGGTCCCCGCCCCCTCCAAGGACTCATCGAAGCTTTTCCTGATCCGACGCCACGATCAGATTGTTGAACACGAATCAGTTTTATGATGTGATTTACAGGAAGACCGTGGTTTGGGTCAAAGTGGGCACTTTAGGGAAGCATTGAGTACTTCATTAAAGATAGGGGACCTTTGTCGCCATGGTGACATATCCAGGTGGTTAAATTTAGGAAAGTTTGTGGTCATGGTTGGAAAAAAACAGCATATCAGAAATTTTGTCGGCCCATCCATCCATCCCGGCCTCCTCCCTCTCTACTTCCTGCTTTGCTCCTGTCGCTATGACGATGGCCTGTAGAGGGCGCTGTCACGTGAACGCACCGTGAGCTGTTCAAATGGTAAAAGCTTGTTCATCGTAAAGATGAAAGAGCTCCAGCTGGAAGAAAGTCTCCAGTTCACGGTCCAACATATCAGTGATTTTCTAAAATAAAACCCTCATTTGTGAATGTATTACTGCGTGTGAGTGTGAAATGAAATCACTCTGCTCATTCATACAGGCAGTTTGTAGAAGAATACTTTGAGGCAGAAAAAAGAAAGAACGCTGAACTCATTTCAGGCGCAGTCTTCCTCTCAGCAGCGAGGGAGGAAGTAATCTCGCTAGATTTCTAATGACGGGGTGTAATCTCAGTAGGCTTCGGGACCCCTCCGGTGACATTATCGCACCATTTGCATTTCCCAGGCTCCACTGGGAGCAGCTCATCTCCCGAACAAACAGGAATACCATTATCACTGCCAGCCACCAGCCCAATCAGAGCGAGCTAAAGTCAGGGATGATGGTAGTTCACCGATATCAATTACAGACGCTCTCATACCTCCGCTGAGTAATGAAACTAGCATTAACGCATCGCAAAAACATAAGCAGAGAGATGGGACTCAATCAATGACTGACTGTTCAATGCTCAGACCACATCACAGAGAGCAGCACCTTAAACTGGTTTGTGCCGCCATGGAGGTTACTCTTATTGGTCTCCATGGGAACAAAAAATGCTTTAACTAACATCAGTGAACGGAACAGATGATAATGATGATGATGAACCAAACATCAGGACGATCAGCCGTGAACTCGCGTCCAGGAGGTCTCAGCTTGTACCTGCGCACCTCAAAGGTTAAAGCCCCTCCACACAGGTGCTGCATTTGTTCTCTTATAGACCTGGTCTCAGGACAGTGGGGGCATGTTCAGACTGAGCATCGGTGACATCTCCCCTTCAGGACAGTAACCCTGACTGTGAACTGTCCACAACAATTAGTGTGTACACACTCGCTCAAGTCGCGCTCTCGACACTGTTTTTGTTGGACCTCTTCAGTCTGTGTGAAGGAGGCAGAGGAAGAAGAAGAAGAAGCGATTATCTTGGGGCCACCAAAGACCAACAAGTCAATCATTCCTTTACGTTATCACAGACCAGGTCAACGAGCCAGCGGCAGTTACACCATTTTGAAGGTTTGCGGGAACAAGAATGAAAGGGCAAACGTCATGACGTCTGGTGACCTCACATATATAAAAACGAGCTCCGCCCGCTCCCAGCCTCACTGCAAACACACCTCCACTCTGAAATCAGTGCTTTTACTTTGAAAATTAAACATGAACATGTTTCTTCTTCCTGTTTCTTCTAGATTTTTTTTCCAGACGTGTGTTTTAGAAATCACTCCAACGACAACAAGGCGACACAATTCGTTCATTTATTATTTATTCCTTTAAACTATTTCTTTACAATTTCCAGGAACACATGATTTGTGTTGCTTTATATATTTTTTATCTAAATAATTAATACATCTAGACTTTGTTTTTCATATATGTAAATAATGGTTCCATGTTTATTTTGACATTTTTTCCTCGTTTTTAGTCGTATGTTTATTTCTATTTTCCTTTAAACTGTTCTTGAGTCACTTCTTGAATGTGTTCACATCCTTTCAAAACAAAGCTGATTCTAATTTATTTCACCTGAACAGGTAGTCCTATCATCCACCCATCTACAGCAGAAAAACAGCCGTATAGATGTCTGTACAAGCAGGTTGTTGTGACCCATATTCAGGTAAATTGTTAGGCAGTGACCTCTAATAATATTATGGAGCAAAGAGGAAGTCAGGTGATGGAGTGTAAAGGGCAAGAAAGTCCTTAAATGGAGGAAGGTCTGTACCAGGAACATACATATTTTAGAACGGGTCCAGTTTGCCTGATGCTGCGACTCATGTTGTTTCATGTCTTATTCATTGAGGTATGAGGACGTTCTGTTATCATCACAGTGTCACCATATTTCAGCTGGTGTCATATATCATCACGGGTAGAACTCCCCTTCCCAGCATGCCTCAGGGCCCCTACTGTGACATCATCAGCCCAGTGCAGATTCCCAGCTTATCTGCAGAACCATTACTGCTGCCAGTCAACATCCCAATCAAACAGAGGTTCAGGTGTACAGCAGGGGGGTCGAGGGCGGGA
>NC_055664.1:27701569-27719069 GCF_017976325.1 Chelmon rostratus | reverse complement strand
AAACAGCGAGCTTACTGCTGTTTCTACAAACACAGGCAGGCGTTTGTTGTTGACAAGAGGATTACCATGTCAATAAGCGAGAGCAGCAGCAGAGAGGAGGAGCAGGAGGAAGAGGATGAGGAGGAAGATGACAGTGGCAGACAGGAGGACAAAGAGAATGAGTGAGAGACGGAGAAAAGGGAGCGCGAGCGTCTTTGTCGACGGCGTTAACGGCGTGGGTTTACTGCTGTCTCCCTGCTGTCTGATTGGCCGCTGACGACGGTTCACGCACATTAACATAAGGCGCGAGGAGCTCGGCGCCGCCGCCGCCGCTGCTCGCACTGAAGTCACTCCGCTTCCAAGAGTCGGATACACTGCAGGAACGTGGTGTCGAGTGCAACATGACTGCCAGAGACAGACGGCGTCATTCTGCAGAACATGTTAAATCCTTCAGCTGCAGCTGCACACGGCACCACAGGCAGGTGACAGATCAAACCAGCTCAGGTGAGGCGACAGGTGATCCTCTGCCTCAGCTGCACTGTGTCTGTGTTTAAATGCTTCATAAAGCGATGAAATACTTCCTGTTTAAAAAAAAAAACAATTTAATCTCTCAGCTCATTTTTTTTTCAAATCAATCAAAACTTCATATAACATGAAATATTGACCTTCCTGCTTCCAACAAATGAACTGCTGCTACACACGACTCTGAACACGCTGATAACAGGCCGCGGACACCTTTATTCTGACATCACCACAGCTTTCGACTCTTTGCTTCCCGTCTTCGTGTGCGGCTGTTGAGTAAATCCTCGCTGTGTTGACAAATGAAGATCTGCAGCGATGGAGGCTGTGATTTGGATTAAAGGAGGGTGGGGTCGGTCGTTCGGCTCCCTCTCTAAACTCACAGCTCTTCAGCATCATCTTCTCGTTCTGGCAGCATGAAATCAGCAAAGCAGGTGATCATTATTTTCATTTGGACGATAAACTCTGCTTCTTTTTTAAAAAACTTTTAGCTTCGAATGGAACAATTGAGATGACAGAAAAAGAATCTGCCAAGACGGATGCACGAACATACGCTCCTGCACCTGCTCCTCATCGCCTCCTCATCCGATGAAGATGAAGCAGATATTAAACAGGAGCTTTGTTTTGTCCCAGCTGACAGATATGGAGCCAGATATTTCTGAAAAGATGCACCACTGAAGTTAAATCTGGGCTCCCTGCTCGGTTTCTGATTCATTTACTGAAGCCTGTTCCAGCAGCCGAGCTGCGAGGGGCACGAAGGCGCTGACAGAGGTCTGATGTGGTGGTCTGTGATGGTCTGTGATGGTCTCTGGTCTGATCGCAGGTCTCATCATGCAGCTGCAGGTACATGAGTGAGCTCCGCCTCCCTCGGTGTTGAGCTGCTCGGAGTCGCTGTCGCTCTGCTCTCATTAGCTTTCATGCTTTTTCTAATCAGCCCAGCTTTAAGAGAAGGCTGCGATTCTTCTTCTGCAAACATTTTTGAGGTTTTTGCTTTAATGTGTTACTCGCCTCTTCCACTGAGAACTGATTTGACATCTGAATTAAAGTTTATGTTGACAGTTTATGAGATACATGCAGCTAAATCTAATAGATTCAGCCAATAAATCTTAACTTTACGAAGGCTATAATGCTGAAATGGTTTTGGTGATTTGCAGTCCTGTTAAACTAGATTGTGTTTTATGAAGAGGTATTTCTGATGTTTAATCTGCCCTCACTGATATAAAGGAGGTTTAAAACACAGTGATGACCAAATGACCAGATTTTAGTGTGAAACATGTTACTACATGTTAAAACTGGAAAGGCTGCGATAACATCCACCGGCTCTCCCACCTCCTCTCTCCTTCTAACCACAGATCCTGGTGTGCTGTAGTCTTCCAGCTCATCCCACTTCACAAACCACATCACACGCGTTGTTCTCGCGGCTCTCACACATTAAACACCGCGCAGACACTTTTGCCTCCTGTTCTGCACTTTCCTCTGAAGAACATTAGAAAGCTCTTCATCACCGGCAGCACTAATCAACACGCTAAGCCTCCCGGTGTCTGCGCGGCTATATGGAGAGTAATTATGCAGATGCGAGCGTGCACATGCATGTTCATATTTACTCGTGTGCATCTCTTGAGTGAGCTCTTCACACCGTGGGAGGAGGTGGAGGAACGGCGGGAGAGAACCTGGAGTAGAGGATGTTCGATAAATCACGGAGAGGAGAGAGAGAGAGAGGTAGAAAGATGAAAAAGAGAAAAGAAAGGCAGCAGGAAAGCTGACACCCAACACTGCTGCAGTACATCCTGTAGCTACTGAGCTCAACACTGCAGAGGGAGGAAGAGCGTCAGCAGGCAGGCAGAGCCTGAAACATACATCCAGTCATGTATGTCAAGGATATTTCTGGTCTGCTGATTATTAATGCATTGATATTATATTGTAATCCTGCATTAAAGCGACTAAAGATGGATTACTGACCAGGTAAAGCAGGATTTACTCTGTGGCCATATACTGTTAGGCCCCTGAAGGCTCCAGAGTCATGCTGTGTCTGTGGCATTTTTTGAGAATATGCACCACTAAAGCATAATATCACATAAAACGCCTCAAGGCAGGTCCTCCATTATCATCTGTCACGTCTCCCTGTATGGTGCATATTACTCAACTCATCAGTCTGGGTTTAAAATACGTCCTGACTTTCCTCCCATATCTCTAGCTCCCAGCTCCAAGCCCATTGGTTCCTACTGAAGATCTAAAGCTTAAAAAAAAAAACCTCACAAATACATCATTTCATTTTAAAAGGGGCCCACAACTCAATTTTGCCCCCGAGGCCACCTTGCTGATTGATCCAGCCCTGCAGAACATATAACTGACAGTCAGGTTCCTCCCAGCCGTGAGCACAACCTTTCCCTTACCTTAACTAAGGGCTTTTGGCTGCCTTAACTTTTAATCACACAAGTGGAGGATCATAAAACACTCACACTGCGCTGTGGACAAACATCTGAACGTGCACAGCTCTCTCAGAAAATAACATGAAAGGCAGCAAAATGCAGAAGAAAAGATCCAAACAAATAGTTTAAAACTACTGAAGATATAACTGGAAGTTTCACTGACACGTTGAAGCTCTGTATGTATGAAGTTGTATTCACTGCGTATTCAAATCCACATTCTCCCTTTAAATCCACTTGATTTCACTGAGCGACGCAGTCGAGACGCTGCTTTGCAGGGAGTCTGAGCTGCATTCAAATCTCACAATGAAAGAACTGAAACAGCTCAAACATCAGCAACAGTTTGCACAGTCTGTCAGTCGAGTGTGCCACTGATTAATGTTTAAATCTGTTCATTATCAGACAATAACGCACCACTAACATTCAGATCCATATTATTTGATTTCACGTGGAGACAACACAGAGAAAACCTGAACAGAGAGGAAACCGGAGGAACCCTGCTGGAACAAAGACAGACGCAAGCTTAGAGAAAATGGCTGTCTGAGAGGTGGCGTGGGGAACAGTAGGACGCCATTTCCCCCGTCCTCGCTCGCAGGGCAGCCGGAGGTCAGGGCCTCAGAGGGTTTGTTGTCTCTAACAGGCCGACGCTGCCAGCCCTAATCAGCCCAAACTACCAGACCGGGGGGGGGCAGCTGAGCACTGATCAATGGCTTCAAGGCTGCTTCCTCTGTGCCTTCAGGCTTCCAGGCTTCACCAGCGGAGAGCCACCAGTCACCAGAACATGATCACTGCAGCAGTCCAGGTCTGAACGACGCGATCCGAAGCATTCAGCTGCTTTGTTGATCCAGGATCATCACACAGTGACCCTCACCCGGTGTCCATCACATTTCGGAGACTCTGGTTCAACTTAGTGACGTGGCACATGTGCAGGTTTTGAGCGCAGTGGACAGTTTAACAGACTTTTGTTTAGTTTAGACAGCTGAGATAAGTTTGGAAACAGTGGCGTGCACAGAGGGGGGGCAGGGGGGCGACTGCCCCCCCTCGTGGCCCAGTTTTTGAAAAATGCACGCTAAAGTGCCCTCTTGGACTCCAAAACGCATGCTAAAGTGTCCTCTTGGGAGCCAAAACACGTGCTAAAGTGCCCTCTTGGATGCCAAAACGCACTCTAAAGTGCCCTCTTGGATGCCAAAACGCGTGCTAAAGTGCAATCTTGGACTCCAAAACGCATGCTAAAGTGCCCCCTGGGAGCCAAATCGCACGCTAAAGTGCCCTCTTGGATGCCAAAACGCACTCTAAAGTGCCCTCTTGGACGCCAAAACGCGTGCTAAAGTGCCCTCTTGGACTCCAAAACGCGTGCTAAAGTGCCCCCTGGGAGCCAAATGCGCACTAAAGTGCCCTCTTGGATGCCAAAACGCGCTCTAAAGTGCCCTCTTGGATGCCAAAACGCGCTCTAAAGTGCCCTCTTGGATGCCAAAATGCGCTCTAAAGTGCCCTCTTGGATGCCAAAATGCGCTCTAAAGTGCCCCCTGGGAGCCAAATCGCGTGTTAAAGTGCCCTCTTGGACGCCAAAACGTGCTCTAGAGTGCCCCCTGGGAGCCAAAACGCACACGAAAGTGCCCTCTTGGATGCCAAAACACGCTCTAAAGTGCCCTCTTGGACGCCAAAACGCGCTCTAAAGTGCCCCCTGGGAGCCAAATCGCGTATTAAAGTGCCCTCTTGGACGCCAAAACGCGCACTAAAGTGCCCTCTTGGACGCCAAAACGCGCTCTAAAGTGCCCCCTGGGAGCCAAATCGCATGTTAAAGTGCCCTCTTGGATGCCAAAACGCATGCTAAAGTGCCCTCTTGGACGCCAAAACGCGTGCTGAAGTTCCCTCTTCAGTGGCGAGGACACGCTATATGCCTTTTTTTCCTTTCTGCCCCTGCCCTTCAAAAAGTCTGTGCACGCCACTATTTGGAAATGTTTAAACTAGTGTTTTTTTTTTGGTGATAATATGGCCTCTGGGGTTTCTATCAGATCCGACCAGTGATGAGATGTGAGGACGCTGGCGGATCATCTTTACATAAACATGTCCACATGTTTCCATAAAAATGATGAAACCTTTTATTAAATGTACGTGTAGGTGGACGCTTGATTGCAAAGGCAAATGTCAGCTTATATAATGGACAGGTTTGCGTGTGTGTGTGTGTGTGTAGTTAACATGCTAAGTGAGACTTATTCCTCCCACTCTCAGAGTGTGCTTCCATTGAAATATGTGAGCCAATCCCAAACCACATTTTCCACAAGTCCAACAGCATAAATGTCATTCAGCAGAGAGTCGAGACGTTAAACTGCAATCTTCAGCTGGAGAGAAACATTTGGAGTGTTTTTAACTTCAACACACACACACACACACACACACACACACAAGCACACACACACACACACACACACACACACACTCCATCCTTCATACTTAAAAGAGAGTCATGCCCATATAAACGCTCTCAGGCTGCACATGAGCGATTTGAGAATGTAAAAGTTGTGTGATGAAGGATTTTAACAGCTACCAGAAAAGGAGAGCACATTTCACCCGAGCTTTCATCTTTGCACCGGCTGCCTGTTAGTTTCAGAGTTCAAAATGTGACTTTTAAAGGCCTGAACGGTGACGGAGCGTTCGCCGTCAGCGCCCCAGAATTCGGAGCAACCTATCAGAGGAGCCGAGGACGGCGAAGTCTGTTTCTTCATTAAAACCCACTTTTCTAGTCTCACCCTGCTGTGACCTCACCTGGTTTCTTCTTCTGTTGTGCTGTTTTATTCATGTTTTATGGTTCCACTGGTTTTATTGACGTGTGATTCACACTTTCATGATTCCACTTTGGAAACTGTGTTTTGGAAAGTTGCTCTTTGACTACAGAGCTCAGGCCCGACACACAATCACAGTGAAGACATTTCTGTAAAAACATGTCTGTGAATCTGAAAGAAATGGACTCGTCTGCTTAAGTGCGTTCGGAGCAGGTAAAACACGTGTGTGCGTGTTTGAATATATCTGAAAGGCGACAGAGATAAATTGTGTTTTCCTGCCACTCATTCTGTCCCGTCCTCTTCCTGACGCCTTCTTGGTTTGTACAGAAATGACATTTTCTGTGAAATATCATCATTGCATCAGTACGTGCAGCACCTGAGCACTGAAGCGTGTTTTTGCAGATGTAAATGCATTTCTTGTTTAGATGCTTTTGCATCATGTTGCAAACTGAAACTCACTTCACTGTGCAGACAACATGACACTGAATCTGATGTATTTGAATGTGAATGTGACACACTTTAAGAACATGTTGCATGTGCCGTCTGTGGAAAATACATTCCAGCAGATCAACGGGTAAAAAAATGCAAACTGAAGGCCAGTCAGATCCACTTAAACTCCAGTCTGACAATGACAGATTGGTGCTGCTGTTCCCATGGTGCCTGTCTGCAGGAAGGGTTATTACTTGTCACTAATGCTGCTACAGCTCCGAGCAGGCAGAACAGCGTTTATGCTAAAGTGTCATGTTTGCAGCCGGTCAACAATGAACAACTCCTTGAATTGTTTGTCACAGAAGAAGAAGTCTGTAAGTCTGAGAGGACGACGCTGCCGTCAAACCCTGAAGCGCCCCTGTCTACCCATAGTTCATAGCGAACTAAGGTTAAATCAAGGAGGACAGAGCATGGCCGAAACAATCAGGAAAACAGCAACAACAACAACAACAGCAGCAGCAGCAGCAGCAGCAACAGCAGCTCACTGCGTGTAGTTTCTGCTGGCCGACAACTTACAGGCAAAAGCTGAGAAACTGAGCTGAGAGCGACTGAAGCGAAAGTTCAACAACACATTCATCAGTGTTGTCAAGCTAAATGCAACGACTCAGTAACAGCAGTAATAATAATAATGATAGATTTGGCTGTTCTTCTGCTCCTGCTGCTGGTTCAGGTGCAATGCATGCTGGGATACTTCTCCTTAACACACTGAACCCTCAACATCACACGTGGAACAAGAATCTGTGGGGCTCTTCAACTTTGAAGTGGGACAATAGTTGGACGGATGATATTTCCGAAGTCAGAGAAGAACGCAGACTGAAAACCTGGGCCACCGAGAAACCCTCTCAGTCACAGCTGCTGACAGACTCCAGTTCATGGAACGAGCACGTCTTCATGGTCACGGTGAGAAGTCCGGCGAGGAGGTTACATCTGACCAGGACTGCAGCAGTGATGTAAATGTGTGTCGCTGTGTGAGAGATAACAGCACAATGGATGCTGTTTCGACACAAACAAGGCTGAGAGAGTTTTAATGGAGAAACTGTTGTGCTCTCACGCTTCCCTCGCCACAGACCCGACAGGCGAGAGCAGTTCATATACACAAACTGACGTCCCGGCTCCAGGAATTTCATTTCTGCGAGTTTCGATCCAGAGAGTTTGGTGTCACGTTGTCTAAATGCTGTTTCAGTGGCTTTCCAGCCCACCAGGAAAAGGATTATGTGGGGAACAGAGAGATTAATACACACAGCAGTGAGCAGCTTTATCCACATAGCTTTTATTCAGAGACGCCAGCGCCGCCGGGAACTCAGCGAGGACTGCCCTGCCTTCACCTTCACCTATCTCACTGGCTGTGGTTCCAGTTTTAGGTGCATCACACTTTAAAATCTGTTTCTGAGACCTTTCACCCTGCTGAGAACATCCAGAGGGAAACAGTATGATCGACACTTAGAACAGAAAAGACCAGCTCTCCTGTCCACTGACCCAGGCCGACACGTTTATCTGGGTTAGTGAACCAAGGTCCAAACACTGATTCGTGTTTTGCAGACTCTCTGCAGGAGGAGGAAAAGGGAAAGTGAGACAGTGTGGTGTTCACATACGTCAGACGTTCTGTTTACTCGTATACGATGATGTAATCTGGGGTCATCAGCAGAGTGTTTGGACCAGGACACGGTCAGGAGCACAGCGTCCAAAAAAACATCTGGATTCAAGCATTTTTAAGCAGCTTCAAAGTCAAACATTATTCATCATAATCTGACAAATTCATGGTCACGTGACAGCAGTTTGTCACCGGCTGCTGAGGGGGAGCGTGGGGACGCTCGTGGTGATCCAGTTCGACGCCTCCTGAGTTGAACAGTTGCTGTTAGAGGGCAAAGTGGAGGAAGAAGCTCTGTCAGGCTCACCGACCGTGCAGATACCAGATCTCCTTCACTGGCAGCTGAAACATCACAACAGACAACGTAGGACTGAAGGACTGTCAGAGTCTTTAAGTCAAAAAGAGAGTTCCCTTCTCAACGGCATTATCAGACATCTTGTGAATGGACTGTGCAGCAGGCTTTTGAACGTGGCTTTCGAGTCGCTGTCAGGCGTTTGACAGCTGTTTTAGTTCGAATACTGTGAATGTTTCTTAAATGGATCGTCTAACATTTGGTGCAGACATCTGAGGCCTAAACACTTTGGTGGCCCTTTGACCTCCAGAGCTCCTGACTTACTGACTGAACTGAACATCTCAATAGAGGACGTCAGCATTGAAACAAGCGATCAGTGTGGAGGTCAGATACTGCACCAGCCATCATCATTAACCCTCACAGGTTCATGTGTAGGCAGTTTTTTAAAGGATCCTTTGATTTTTTTATTTCTTAATTTCGGTTTCAGTTCAACCACATGACATAAATTTGGTGTTGATGGTAGCTCAGGATTGTGTTAAATATCTCTGGGTTGAATAAAGGTAAAATAAAATAAGTGGCCTCGTGAAGCTGCATGAAGAGCCATTTCAGAGACATTTGGTTGGCCGTTGCTTTTATTCTTATACACACAACTTTTATAATCTGTTCTAAACTGGCAGACGTTGGACCAATCCATGACCTCACTTATCACACAGGCTGCCTGCGTTAAAAGGAAGATAAACCCTTTTGATTAATGGAATGACCCTCGAACTTTACATTTTGTTCCTCATTATTTGAGAGATGAAGATGTGTATTCAGCCAGAGTCGCCTCTGGCAAACAAAGCCGGGCTACTCTTCATCTGCAGTCCCGGACCAGATGTTAGACAGATGTGTACTGAACTTCATGGCCTGCTGAGGTCGCCTGCCTGTCTCCAGACTCTCCAGACTCTCCAGACGCTCCAGACTCTCCAGACCCTCCAGACGCTCCACACCCCCCAGACTGTCCAGACCCTCCAGACTCTCCAGACACCACAGACTCTCCAGACCCCCCAGACTCTCCAGACCCTCCAGACCCTCCAGACTCTCCAGACACCCCAGACTCTCCAGGCGCTCCAGACCCTCCAGACCCTCTGGACCCTCCAGACGCTCCAGACGCTCCGGACTCTCTGGACTCCCCAGACTCTCCAGACGTTTCAGACTCCCCAGACTCCCCAGACTCTCCAGACTCTCCAGACTCTCCAGACTCTCCGACTCTCTAGACTCGGGGCGTTCCTGTGCCATGCTGCTGTTTTGAGTAAACAAAGACTTTTCCTTTCAGTTTTTCAAGTTGGTGGACAAACATGACAGGAGCTTTGAGCCCAGTGGAGCACGAGTTCATCCAGTAATTCACTTCCAAATATCCAATATTCATATCAGTCAGTTCATCCAGACATTCACCTTTCCATCTTCGTGTCCACCCACTGAAATGTCCATCCATCCGTTCATCCAGCTTAATTGCCATCCATCTGCACTCACCCACAATATCTATTCATCTATGCATCAGTTCAAATGCTTATCCATTTATCCACCCATCCATCTACCTGTCTGCTGCTGAGGACACCTGTGTGAGACAGACGGGCAGCAGCAGGCAGGAGAGCAGATAGAGAAATAAATCAAATGAAAATAAAAGCAAAGCCAGTGGAAGTGAAAGAGGTCTGAGGCAGAGGGAGTTTGTCCGAAGGTTTGTGTGCAGATACTTGGAGGATAAAACAGGGGTAAGGGAGACGTGTTGAAAAGAGGAGGGTGGTTGGATAATGATCTCAGAGGGCTGAAAGTGTTTGTGTTGACCCCTCATCAGTATTCGCCACCTCTCTCCTCCAGCTCTGCGTGCCAACAGAAAGCATCCTCTCTTCACCCCCTCGTTTCTTCTTCTTCTCCTGTATTCCCGTCACGCCCGCCGCCCTTCCTAACCTTTGCTGTGCTAACGTTTCCAGGGGCGTCGGTTCACCCTGTAAGGACTTCCGCAGACTTTAGCTCTGGGCCGTCATGTTGCTGGGATTTCTGCAGAGCAGGGAGTGAAAGAGAGTTCAAACCACAGAGGTCCAAAAAGGTTTCCTCCCAAAAATAATGAGGAAATACAAGTTCAAACCGTGAACACACGACCTGGAACATTTACAGTCAGCGTATCACACTGCCGAGTAAAATAGTTACACAAAATAACAACCGAAACAGAGTCAAAAGTTTAACTTCCATCTAAAATGACTGCATAACTTCTGCTTGATCAGTCCAACATGTTGGTCCAGACTTAACTCCTGGAGATATTGCTGTGAGGTTTTGTGCAGACGTGGATGTCCTCAGAGGATCCCTGACTTTGTTCTCGCGCCAGCAGCGGGGACGAACCATCACGTGAACTACCACTGTATCCACGGTGTGGATCGGCTCTGCTACCCGCAGCACAAGCAGGTCCAAACATTTGGTTCACGCTGAAATATTTCAACAAATATTCGATAGTCGATTTGGTCCCCAGAGGAAGCAGCATCATGACTTTGATGATCCCTGACTTTTAATCTAATGCTATGTCAATTTTGTTCCCAATAAGCTTCCATATAGCGCCACCATGAGGCTGACAGGACGTCTCGGTGCTGACCTCTGTGAGACCCCATCAATCATCGGTTGATCATCGTCAGGATGATCAACCGATGATTGATGCAACTCCTCAAAGCATGCACACATCACCCCGGTCCTCCAAGCGCTCCACTGGCTCCCGGTGCATCTTAGAGTCCAGTACAAGGTCCTGCTGTTGGTCTTCAAGGCCATAAATGGACAGGCCCCTGCGTACATCAAAGAGCTGCTGGCTATTTATCAACCTGCCAGGACCGTACACTCATCGAACCACATCTCCTTGGTTGTCCTCAGGGCGAGATATAAGAAGTATGGAGACCGCTCTTCTGCCGTTCAGGGCCCTAAGCTCTGGAACTCTCTTCCACTGCAGCTGCAGACTGTCTCTGATCTTAATGCTTTTAAATGTCACCTTAAACCTGGCGTTTAATGCTTAGTCTCCTTCTGACTGTGTGTTTTTTTTAATTCTTTTTACTTGTTTTAATTTATTTTACTGTGTTTTCCACACTATAAGGCGCACCGGATTATAAGGCGCATAGAAAGTACTGTGGGGTTGCATCTGCTAGATCAGGTGTCGGTAACCCGCAGCTCCGGAGCCGCATGTGGCTCTTTCATCCCTCTGATGCGGCTCCTGAAAATAATTAATGAGCATTTATTTAAAATGTATTTTATTTTAGTTTGTTCGTGTTGAAACAAACACTGCGCGCTCACAGATGACAGTTTATCCTGCTTAAAGATGCAGGTGACGGCGCACAGCGCTGATGTGCAGACGCTGTGCGCTGAGGTTCAGGAGCAGAAATCACATTAACCACGTTTGATTCATATTTTAATTGGCTATTATTTAGCATGTATTCATATTTTTTCATTGTTCAGTGAAATAGTCATTTTATTATTCAGGTTGACAGCTGACTGCTGACAGTAAAAGACTGACACCACGCAGAGAGTGGAATACCGCTGTTACTTCGGCCACGCCCCCTGACGACGATAGCCATAATTAACCGATATTGATCCATATAAAAGGCGCATCGGATTATAAGGCGCACTGTCGGTTTTTGAGAAAATTAAAGGCTTTTAGGAGCACCTTATAGTCCGGAAAATACGGTACTTATTTGTTGTTTTTATTCTTCTTTGTTAAGCGCCTTGTGCTCCTTTTGGATGTTGGAAGGCGCTATAGAAATAAAGTTTGATTGATTGATAAAGTTTTCAGCATGTGCTCTCCTCTGTGGGAGACTCTCACTCTCCAACACACTCGTGTGTTTAATTGCTAACTTTGGTTTTAACACGTGTGACTGATGAGTGGATGCATCTTCTGGAATGTATATATATCTATATATGTTCCCGTTTAGCTTCTGTTAGGAGACGTGAGGAGAGTGAAAGGGGCGATACTTCTGTACACTGAATGTTAAAGAGCAGCAGAAACAGAAGCAAACAGGTTTGCTTGTTCACTTTCATGCTGCCTGTTTAGCTCAACTAGCATCTGTTAAATGCATTAAAATAAATGAAACTGTCCTGAAAAGGCCTTTATTTTAATTTTAAACTTCTGATTTCTGCTAACTCTTTCATCGCTTTAAACACCGCGAGCTGAGCAGGAAGAGGCGAAACGAGGAGAGCTGCTGACGGCGGTGAGTGGGAACATGCATCCCGTGATTTACAGCGAGAATCAGGTCAGATTTAGACGGCGGCGGCGGCGGCGGTGAAGCACTCTCACTTGGAACGTGTTATGTAGCAGATAATGAAGTCAGCTGGAGGTTGGAGGGAATCTGCTTCAGCTGGGTGTTTAAAGTGGTCTGAGGTGAGCCCGGGGGCTCGCGGCAGCTACATTAAAGAGACGGACAGCCCAGATGAGCTGGAGCAAACAAGCACAAATGATTCTGTTTGTTTCAGCCTGTTTGGAAAACCAGACGCTGGGAGGGGGACCGCGGTCTCCCCATCCCTGCATTTGGGTATCTGCAGGTTTACACTGAGGAAGATACACAGCAGAGGAAACAGTTACAGACTGATGTAATTAAGTCTAAGATTCATTTTAAATTAAAGTAAATTTCCCCAGTGTGGGATCAATAAAGTACGGAAGCTGAGAACAGCCAGGTCCGTATAATTTTTTTTTTTTACCGTTTTCTCGTGATAACGAATTAAATTATTTGGTTCTCCGCTTCCTTATAGCCTACACACAGAGCCTCCAACAGGACGGCGGTTAATTTGATGACAAGGGAACACAGAGCCGAGGTGGATTTCTTGCTGAGTTTGGCTCCGGACAACTCAGAGTTGAGTCAGGACAGAGGAGTGCTCACAGAGCTAACATTAGCGCTGACGCTGCTAACTTTATGTTAGCAACGGCAGCTGCAGTTAGCTCTCCGTTTAGTAAGGAAGCCGCTGCAGTCAGTCCTCCAGGAATCGCCTCGGCATCGTAACGGTCTCTGTCATCGTCGCTGAAGGCTGTGTGTTGCTCCGGTCCGGAGTTATTCATCGTAAACATGCTGTTTGTTAGGATGGCTAACTGTTAGCTGCTAATTTGGCAAGATGTTTGCACAAGCATATTAAAAATACTATTAAAATTGTCTAAAAAACAGCTGTCACAAAACAAAACTCGTCGACATGAGTGAACACAGCACAGAGCAGAGGGAACAGCGCTCATTAGGTCTGACAACAAGGTTTGCTTTGCTAGTTACTGTGATTTTAAACACAAGTTGTTGTTCACAATGGGGGGTGGGGGGGGGCAGCAAGAAAAGATGATCCATTCTGTGTAAAGCACTGGGGGAAACCCGGAGTTGATCACGGAGTAAGTTGATCACTGTAATGCATTGTACCGCACTAACCATAATGTAAACACACTCATCACATCACTGCTAATAAACACTTTATCAAGCTACATCATGCTAAATTAGCACTAGCCTTCGTTAGGGATTTGTCTGTGTAGAAACCCTGAAATCGAGAACCAGTCTATGCTGAGAACCAAATAATTTGATTCGTTATCACAGGAAAACAGTCTTTGTTATCTCAAGATAACGAAATAATGAATTCGTTATCACGAGAAAATGGTAAAAAAAAAAAAAAAATTATAGGGACATGTCTGTAACAAATATAACAATAATTTGGGGCACGTGTTACGCAGCTTTAAATCCAAAGTTTCAGCGCAGCTCCCCTCACAGTCTGAGAATCAGCCTCGCTCTGTGAAAGCAGAGCTGCTGCAGACACGGACTACACTGACCGCTCATCTAAAACAATACAAAGTCCATGCGTCGTGAATAACAGTTGACCTTTTGTTTTTAAAGATCACGCTTCGCTGTTTTTCTGGTGACGGCAGAATTTAAACCTCGGCGCGCTGACGGGAAAACAAGCACGACAAACCCCGAAGCTCATTAAAAAACAAACATTCAATGAATCAAACGCTCCCCGTGAAACGACCCTGCAACACGAAACCTCCGCTGTACCTACAGATCATGAATATTTCAGAGTTTAAATACACGCTGACATATCATCATACATCCAAGCCTGCTGCATTTACTGAATACACTGACTGAATACATGCACACGCTGCCACATCCACCTACTTCATCCATAGAAATACTGACTCTTTTATCTCCGATTACAGCTTACAGGAACAGTTTGACTCGTATGTGGATGCTGTGTGTTGCTTTTCATTGTTGCTTTCATATTTACACTTTATATACAGTATATATATATTGTTCTGTTCTATATATGTTCTGATGAATGTCTGTTTATCGTCCAGTTAAGAGCTGCATGTCTGCATGTGTTCTGAACTACCGTCCTCACACTGTGCAGGAGGTGCTCTTCCACCATCCACAACTAGTAATTGGTAAAGATTTTTTAACCAGAAGGCTAAACTACTGTGAAAGCTAAACATATTTTCTCAAGATCAGCACTACAACATTATTGCACATGCATCCATACTGCAGGGTGATAGACGTGTGTGGTCAGCTGACCATATGTGCATGTCTGTAAGCTTCTGTTTAATGAAAATACATGTGTAATATTACGTAAACCATCTTTTAATAGATCAGCTGTAGTGCAGAAAGATGGATGACTGCTCAGAC
Source organism: Chelmon rostratus (assembly GCF_017976325.1). Lineage (NCBI taxonomy): Eukaryota > Metazoa > Chordata > Actinopteri > Chaetodontiformes > Chaetodontidae > Chelmon > Chelmon rostratus. The sequence continues at coordinate 27,704,346 of NC_055664.1, read as the reverse complement.
GTTGTGTCATTGAGTCGCAGATGAAACATAAATATAACCAACAGCTAGTTTTCTATGCATTCCTCTTGAAATATGATTCACATGCATGTGGCCGCCTCCACTCATACCCCCCGATGCCATTGATTTGCAATTAGGCTGATGCTTGGATTCATCACTGGTGATAATTAGCACTCATCTTTTATTGAAAAGTTGGCATTTATCTCTCTGTGGCTGATTAAAGGATCAGCATTGTTGGTATTCCTTTTCGAAGCGTCGCTGCATATAAATAGCATCACTATAGGAGCATTAGCATACAGAGAGCTGGAGTTTATGCTGCAGTCGCTCGATAGCAGAAGACCTGGAGCGACATCTCAAGCGACTGGATGGAGGACGTCCAAAATCAATATCATCATATTTATACACCAAACTAATGCTGTTACAGAATATTTAAATATCAATAAAAGTCCTCCATATACACAACATACGTTTTTTCTTTTTTTGTTAATAACCTGCACACAGTTCATATTTCAATAAGATGATAAAAATGTTTATCTGAAATGGAGCAACGAAAGTAAAAAACTGCAAGATTTCGCTCTGAAATCCAGTCAAGAATAATTAAAGTACAGTGCGGGCGCTGCTGTCAATGAGACTGTTAATTAAAGTGCTATAGATGCTGTTTATTTAGCGCTGCATGGTTCACTCACTTGACACGCTGTGCTTCAGTTTCAGTGTTTTCATGTGCAGCGGGGCGACTCCGGCAGCTGGCTTATCTGGAGTACAAACAGGGTAAAAAATAAAAACTGAATGAAAAGGCGGACGTGGATCCGGCTTTAAACTGCAGACACTAATAATCCTGAAGTCTCGATTGTAACCTTTGTTCTCTTTACATCATTTCACCACTGAATATACGCATATACAAAACCAACAAAGCGGAGCAGGCAGGTAATGGACGGTCAGAGTTCAGATGGAGGTCACACTGCAGGAGATTCATGAGTCTGCTGCACGAACAGTGTTCAAAGTTTGGCACCGTGAAGTACTGGACAGTGCATCTGGTGGTGAAGAGCGGGGTCGTCTGCAGGTAGTTTGGAGGTATTTTCAGCGTGTGAAGGCCTGTTTAGGTGACACAACACGTCTCTCCCTCCGGCTCTGAGGTTTCCACCTCACTGATCTGTCTCTGCTCCTCTCCTCCTCCTCCATCTCACCTTAATTTCATTTTGCTTCTACGTTTTTCTCGCTCTTCTACTTCAGCGACTCTTTGCTGTTCTCACCTGAACATTTCTTCTTCTTCAGTGAATCGGGGAACTGTGTGTGTGTGTGTGTGTGTGTTTGTTTGTTTGTTTGTTTGCCTGGGCGGCTGTGTGATCTTTGCTTCGTCTGCCTAAATTTGGAGCGTATAAATGTGTTCATGCATGCCTGCTTTTAGTGAGCCAGACTGTTCTGCAAAAATGCCCAAGTGTGTGTGTGTGTGTGTGTGTGTTTGTGTGTCTTTGAGGTGCAGAGTGCTGTGTTTTGCCCAGTGGGTAAGTAGTGCCCAGACTGGCGCTCACCCTACAGGTAAACTATAATGCCTAGTGGACAAATGCACACACACACACACACACACACACACACACACACACACACAAGCTTCTATGTGTGTGAGAGAAACACACTAACACAACACAGTGAGGTGCATCTCAATGATAAGATGAAGACAATAGAGTCTGTGTGTGTGTGTGTGTAAACCAGACAATAAGACGCTCGCTGGCCAACGCTGTCGGCTCGGTCGCTGAGTGGAGGAATGAGTCTGGGCGAGAGACAAAGAGAAATAAACGGCCCTCATAGCTGCTGCAGAGTGAATTAAAGCCATTGGGTTTGTTCTACTTATGTGTCAGATGGGAGATAAAAAGCTGAAAGAAAAAGGCGTTTCCATAATGACAGAGAGGAAAACACTGATGAAACAAGAGGGCTTAATGTTTGAAAGCCAGAGAGGAACTTCATTAACATGAATCCTGAACGAGCACTGAGTCAATTTGAGCAGCAAGCGATCTTAAAGTGAAGATGGGGGAGGGTTTGAGTCTGTGGAGCGGCGAGGACAGAAACACGAGTGCAGTCGGTGTTTGAGCTGCGTGAGGAAACGCATTGTAAATGGCAGTGAATTTTGTTTATGACATTTAGTCCAGCCACTTTATTTTTGTGCTTTTATTTTGAAGAGCGCCGCTCGTACTTTGCTACTTCCTGTTTTGCGGGAGCCAGGCTTCTTGCTCCCGTCTCAGAAAACGACATGCACACGTTGCTCCAGAGCTGGTAAAACATGCAAACTCACTATTTACTTCTTGTATGCTGTGTTGGAGCTTGTAGAAAGTTATTTTATTGTGGTTCGCTTCGTGTTTTTTGTGTGTTTATATATCGAGTGTTACCGCGAGGTGTGTGTGGAAGACAGGCTGACAGCAGGCTGAGTTCAAGTTTAGCGCCCTTGGAAAGCAGAAGCAGGTATGATGAGACTAATGGTGTGTTCCTTGGGAAACGAGTGTTTCATTGATTTAAAACAAGAGAATTTGTCATTATTTTTATTTACATATGAGCTGTAGCTCATTACTGTTTAAAACGGATTATTTCATGTAAAATTCATGATTTGAGTTTACTAAAAATGATTGTTTATTAAGTTAAAATGTGAACTTGATTTCTGCATTATTTTCTGAAATATAACACCACGGCATTTGTATTTTCGTCTGTTTTCACGGTGTCATAAGGTGACAGAATGTGTCGAAAGCCAGGTGGTGAGAAAGGAGGAGAGAATTAAAAGAACACCAGTCGAA